>NW_008344634.1:172905-313957 GCF_000622305.1 Nannospalax galili
GGATCTGACACATTCTTCTGACCTCCTCAGGTATTGCACTTACATAGATGCAGACAATACACTCATACACACAAAAATAAAAAATAATAAATAAAATTTTAGAAAAGACCCTATCTTGAGATGATTTCAAGAATCCCTATGTTTATCCCTGTCAAAATCTAACCCATGCCTCCAGGGCAGAAGTTGGCAAACTTTTTGCTATAAAGAGACAATAATAAGTATACTAAATAAACTAAATATTTTAGGTTTTGCAGGCCATATTGTCTATGTCACAATGAGTCAAATCTGCCATTGGAGCAGGAAGTCAGCCATAGATAATACATAGATGAATGGACATGGCTGTCTTCCAGCAAAACTTTACAAAAACACAAAAGACCATAGTTTGCAGCTTATTGAAATATTTTTATCTAAAATATTCAGCTCTTTCACATCAAAGCCTCCCTTCTCAGTTACTTATCCTCTGGAACTCTGTATGTCTTAATCTGAATTTATAAAAACAAAATTGCATGATAAGGACAGAGATAAAGCCATACGGCATTTGTTCCTACAAGCTGATGTTTATTATTCTGCATTCTTTGGGTCTAATTATTCCACTAAGCTATTAATCTATCTTATCTTGTCTAGTCCATGTTTTTCTATCTCTTGTTCACAAGGATAGCATGAAAAACCTTGCTTGAATCTAGACAGCCTACTGTAACCTAGGTGGGATCTGCACATTCTAGTTTTAAAAGATTCCCAAATAATTCTAATGTGTACAAGATGGGCTTCCACAAGCTGTCCCCTGAGGCCTAGGAAGTTAGGTAGCCTGTAGCATAGCCAGAGCAGTGTTGGGCTGGAGAGATCAGTGGAGGAAAACTCTGATTTCCCACTGCTCTGCAACAACTAGAGCATGGACTGGCTCTTTAACAGCACACTGCAGGGACTACCTTGAGGTTGGTGCACAGCCAGAAGCTGTTTGTGCTATGGATGAGCTAAGTAACTGAAATGTATATAATACTGAGAAAGAAGTCAAGATTTTGAAATCAGAAATTTTATGTGGAACTGACAGAGTTAGATCAACATTTTCTAATATGGCCGCACTAGATACATGTGGCTTTGAGTATTGGAAATGTAGCTAATGTGACTGAAATACTAAATTTTAAGTTTTATTTAATTATATTTAACTTCTCTGTGCACAGAATTTCTCTGTGTACAGAGTAAGAGCGAAAGACAGAAACGGTAGGCTTAGTGGGCAGAGAAAAGCTTTGAGGTAGGACACGAGTGGTGGGAGAAGGCTTGACTGGGGGCGCTGTTTTTGTTTTTGTTCTGTTTTTTTTTTTTGAGATAGGGTCTCTCTGTAGCCCCAGCTGTCCTGGAACTTTTACACGTGTATTCTCTCTGTTCCTTTTGCTGACTTGCACCAACCCCTGGACTGCACTCTGAGCATCACTGTTATTCAGTTACTTTCACTCCCCTTTACCTACAGGGTAAAGTTTTAATACTTCACCGTGGCATAGATTGCCCCCTGTGATCTGGATTCTGTAGCTTCTCCATTCTCAAGGCCTCCAATTCTCTCAGAGAACACCATCACTGGGGTTTTAGTCATCTCAACGATTCTTGAAAATGGCTTGTCTTTTCCACCTCCCATCTTTTAGCATCTGCCTTCTCCTTTTTTGTCTACCCGATCAAGTTCCACTTCTGGAACATATAACTCTAAAGGTGCCTCCTCTCTGAGGTCATTTCTGAATCTCCAGGTTATAAATGCTCTTCCTTCTACACCTCCCTTCCACCTCTCAGGCAATTCTGCCACATCACTTTTTAGTGGCATAGTTACAGTACTTGTCATTCTATTATGTAGCGATTCATTTAAGGGTTGCCTTATTGTCCCATGACTTTGAGGCCTTTGAGTCAGTGACTTGTTTAGTTCAGAATTTTCAGAATCTAAAGAAACAGAAATGTGATCTCAATGTATGCATAGGTGAGAAATATTCTTGGGGGCTTAGATGGATTTGTTTATTTCAAGACTTTGTACTACTTGACAGTGGAGAAATTTACAAGAGCTATTCCTTCCCTACATAAAGATACTTGGCAAAGAAGATATAAACTGTTATATTTTGAAGCATCTAAAAGTCTCATGATCAAAAAGATATCTTTATGTTAGTATCAATTTTAGCACATTTTCTGTTTCTACCACTATTTATTATGTTTAACTTGTAGTTGAACACAATTCTAAATACGATGAGCACCATCTACAGTACTGGAAAAGTGTGCCGCTCAAATAACCCACAGGAATGCTTATTACTTGAACCAGGTAGGCTATTAATTTTTAGTAGCAATTATGAAATTTAAATTTTTTTCCTGAATTTTAAAAATGAGATTGACTTTTTTATGTGCGTATGCGTATGCATGTTTGTGTGTGTGTGTAGGTGTACATGTCTGTGCATGTGCACATGTGTGAAAATTCACATGGAGGCCAGAGGACAACTTTGAGTGTCATTCCTCAGGCACCAATCACAGTTTTCTTTGAGAGAGGGTCTCTCTCTGGCCTGGAATTCTCCAAGCAGGCTAAATTGGCTGGCCAGCAATCTCAAGGGATTTTCTCTTTCTCTGCCCCTAGTGCTAGAATAACAAATGTACACCACTGTATCTGTCTTTTAATGTGAGTTCTGGGGACTGAGCTCAGGCATTCACACTACAAAATAAGCACTTTACTGACTGAGCTATCTCCTGAGCCCAACATTTATTTTGATGATGACATATCACTTTGGAGATGGGTAATACAAAGATGATATCATTCTAAATATGTGTTTCAGCTCACAGATACTCTTTTTAAGAAGACTTATATTTATTTTGGGGACTCGGAGAGATGGCTCAGGTGGTTAAGAGAACTAACTATTCTTGCAGAGGACCTGAGTTCGATTCCCAGAACCCACATGGTGGTTAACAATCATCTGGAACTCCAGTTCCAGGGGATCTGATGCCCTCTTTGGACCTCCATGGCATTGCACCACACAGGTGTACTTAAATACATGCAGGCAATACATTCTTACACATAAAATAAAAAATAAATAAAATATTTTTTAAAGATTCATATTTATTTTTTGCTCTCTCTCTCTGTATGTGTGTGTGTATGTGTATGTGTGTGTGCATGTGTGTGTTTGGTGTATGTTCAAGTGTGTGCACTCAATACACTTTTGGATGTTAGAAGAAGATGTTAAATGTCCTGCTCTATCCCTCTCTGCTTTATTCCCTTGAGACAGGGTCTCTCATTGAACCTAACACTAAACTGGTGTCCAGTAAACCCCAGCAATTCTCCTGTATCTGCGCCTCACAGCAATAGAATCACAGTGGCATGTGTAGCCATGGCTAGCTTTTTGCATGAGTTTTGGGGATTTGAATTCTGATCCTCATGCTTGTGAGCAAGCACCCTTACTCACTGAGCCAAATCTCCAGGCCCTCATAGATACTCTTTTAACTTAAAAACACATTGTAAATTCTATTATATTCAAGTAATTTAATCAAGCCAATAACTAAGTTATTTCAGTGCCCCCCCCCTTTTTTCCTCCTGCAGACACACTTGGACCTATAAAAGGTGTAAAAAGATTAACTATGACCTTTAATTTAATGACCTGGATGCCTGCCAAACCTTTGTTTTTCACTCTTAAAGTATATTTTTATTGAATTTTTGTGCATTTCATTCAATACATCTTAATTATATTTAGACCCTCTCCCCTATCTGCACCTCCCATAACACTTACTCCACTGAATTTCATGCATTCTGTCATATATGTTAAGGCCTAGCTGGTCAAGCTTTTGTACCCAAATGGCCCTCAGTGCAAGTTCATTCACTAGAGTCTAGTCAGGCTATCTAGAGTCACTCCCTTAAAGAAGATCAACTCTCCCTCACCCAACAGTAATTAATTGCCAATACTCCTTTGGCTAAGGTTGGGGCCTCCTACCCAGTTCTATGCTAAGTTTTCATCTGATTGAGTTTGCATGGGTCTTGTGCATGTTGATACTTAATTCTTTAAAGTCTGTAAAATTGTTTACAACTAAAAGTTTTTCACATTCATGTTCATTTTCTTTTGGGTCCTTTGGGACAACAGGTTTGGATGACTTAATGGCAACAAGCACAGACTACAACGAGAGGCTCTGGGCATGGGAAGGCTGGAGAGCTGAGGTTGGCAAGCAGCTCAGACCATTATATGAAGAGTATGTGGTCCTGAAGAATGAGATGGCAAGAGCGAACAGTAAGTTTCCTGGTTTGTCTAGGTTCCAATGCTCTATATGGGGTTATGAGATTATTTCTTAGGTATTGCCAAGATTGCCCTGTATTGTTTGGATGCTCCTAAATTAGCAATCATTTGGTCGACAGTTCAGGTCACCTGTCTCAATAAGAAGCAACCGGGATATAAAAAAGTGCATTGGAACGCTCTTGTCTACAGAGTCTCAAATGCATTATTCGGAATGAGTGGATTATGAGTTATCTATGGAGTTCTCAGGCTCCAAAAGGTACCCAAGGCAATGTTGAGGCTGAGTAGGGATCCTATTTTCCAGACAGGATGAGAGGCAAAGACAATATCTGTTACCAAAACCCTCATTGGGTGAAAATTCTCAAAGTTCATTTGTATGTCTACCTCAGAATATCTCAGGAAGAAAAAAAATAGCCACCATCCAATTAGTTTAGGTGAAAATTCTTATTTTCTGTCATTGTAATAACTCAGTCATAAAATCCCAACATAGGAAGGGGCTTTTATCGCTCTTAAATTTTTATTTTATCTATATAATGGGCTGAAGTCACGGTATTATGAATCACTTCATGCTTTGGTGATTCACTATGTCCTAGGGTCAAATAAGGAAAATGTATTTCTCATTTGTTATTTCTAATTTCTTCCATTGCCACTTAAATTCATATTCTCAAGCCTCAAGCAAGTGCCAGACAGTGGTTTAAGATCCATTTTAATAATATCCTGCATATCCTCCATCCAAATATTTATTTCTCTCCTCATCTTGCTGATCATACATTAACAATGTACATGTAAAAACAAAACCATCCGAATACATTTGAAAACCTTGTTAGCTAATACTTTAATGCAAGCTGTGTTTAGTGATGATCAGATGCCAAATAAAACACATAGAGATATGTCGTGTACCTATATAATTTGAAATCAAACAGGATAGTTGTCATAGTGTCAAAGATCAGTTTGGCTATATCTGAAAATATAAGACCCCAAACAAAATGAGAATTAAGAACTTAGGGATGAATTGCATGTTTTAAATATATTTTTCTATTACTTTATTTTTATTTTATATGTATGAGTGCTTTATCTGCATGCATGTAAGTGCACCCATGCATGAAATGCCCAAGGATGTCATTGGATTTCCTGGAATGATAGTTAGGGATTGTTGTTAGCTGTAATGTGGGTTCTGGGAAATGAACCCAGGTCCTCTGCAAGAGCAGCCAGCGCTATGAACCATTCAGGCATCTCTTCAGCTCCCCAATTGCATGTTTTAAAGATAACAATGGAGAGAGTAGGAATAAAGAGTTTGGAAATTAGGAGTAGAACACTGCCCCTTACCAGCTTTGTGACTTTGGAAAACTGAGTTTTACTACTCTAAGCTTAAGTTGTTGGTAGGAATGTAGATTGGTATAGCCACTATGGAAAGTAGTTTGGAGATTCTTAAAGAAATTTAAATTAGAACTAACATATGATCCAGTAATCCTTGTCCTGGGCATGTACTCAAAGATACCTGCACTCATTACAGTGTTATTTACAATAGTCAAAATATGGAAATAATCTAGATGTCCATGGACAAATAGATAATGAAACTGTGGAATGTGCATATTTAGTTATAATAATATTCTACAATATATAATCGAATGTAAGTAATAAAATTTATAATATGTGATAAAATATCATTCAACCTTAAAAAGAATACAGTGTCATTTGCTGCAACATGGACTTAGATAACATTAAGCTAAGAGAGATAAGTGCAACAGAAAGAAGAATGCTGCATTATCTCACTCATGTATGGAATCTTTTATTGAGAGGGGGGTCTTTTCTAAAAATATGTTTTATTATTTTTATTTCATGTGCATGAGTATATTGCCTGCATGTGTGTAAGTGCACCTGTGTTGTGCAATGCCTGCAGAAATCAGAAGAGGACGTTGGATTCCCCTGGAACTGGAGTTATGGACAGTTGTTAGCTGCCGTGTGGATGCTGGGAACAGAACCTGAGTCCTCTGGAAGAACGGCCAGTGCTCTTAACCACTGAGTCGCCTTTCCAGCCTCTCATTTAAATTCTTTTGAGCTGATATCTGAAGGGGCAGTAAAAATGTGATAACTGAATGCTTTTTACCCTCCCACCAAAACTAATCTATGTAAAATGTAATTTCCCTTTGATTTCCTTATGTTTCCCCCCTTTCTCTTCTAAAAAAAAACAGATTATGAAGATTATGGGGATTATTGGAGAGGGGATTATGAAGCAGAGGGAGCAGATGGCTATGAATATAACCGCAACCAGTTGATTCAAGATGTGGAACGTACCTTCGCAGAGGTAAGAGAGGAACTATGGGGTAGTACACAGGAAGGAGCCCAATAACTAGAGGTACTCTGGGTTGTTTTAAACACATGAATGGGCCATTCTCAGCTTTCATAAAATTATAGAGTATTAGAGCTTGTAAAGATTTCCTTCCTTCCTTCCTTCCTTCCTTCCTTCCTTCCTTCCTTCCTCCCTCCCTCCCTCCCTCCCTCCCTCCCTCCTTCTCTGTCTTTCTTTCTTTAACAGGGTCTCATGTATCCCAGGCTGGCCTCAAAATTACTGTAAAGCTAAGGATGACTTTGAATTCCCAATCTTTCTCTCTTCATCTCCTGAGTATTAGGATTACAGACATGAGCCATCATACCTGGTTTATGCAGTGCTAGGGTTGAATGCATGACTTGGGGCATGCTAGGCAAGCTCTCTACTAACTTAGCTACATCCCTGACCCTTGAAAATGTTTTGAAAAAACTATGGGAAGTTCCTACTGATGATTAGAATTGCTCCTCTTTCCTCCCCCCACCCCCTGGATCTTTAAGGTAGTGAGCTTCCTATAGTCAGTCATGTCTTCCTTTCTTAGCAGAGTTATAGACTTTGCTTCCTTCATCATGACAGTTGATACTATTATTTCATCAGCCTTTGACTAAGAAAGTTTTTATGGGAAAGAGAGAGTCCTATGACAAAAGAATTACATAATATCTTTAAAATGATGTTTTGGCATCAACTTTCATTTGGGGTCCTGTGTTCCTCCAAGTGCTTTTATTGCTTTATGTGATGGCACTAGTTAGAATCAATATCTGTGAAGAACGAATGTTCTCAAACTCTCCAGAATATTTGAGAGATGAAGAAACAATTTAGGGAAATTCTCTCCTTGTATAAAGAAACTCATATTTCTAGAGTTGGGGATTAGAAACTGACGTTGGCTACTATTGGTCTTAAACTTTCTTCCTGGGTTTTGCAGATTAAGCCATTATATGAACAGCTCCATGCCTATGTGAGAACAAAGTTGATGGATGCCTACCCTTCCCGTATAAGTCCAACTGGATGCCTCCCTGCTCATTTACTTGGTAAAAAAAATTCCAAGAATCTTTTGTGTTTTTTGTCATCTTAATTACTTCTATGAATAAAACTCATTTTGAAAGCACACTTTCATGAGAAAGTCCATTTGAAATCATTCTTAAAGTTATCATACATATATGTAGAGGGGCAAGGGGTTGGTAACTAAAGAAAGAATTATAAGTAAAACTGGGAGTGGAAGTGTGTAAAATAGCTTTTAGAATTTGAGTAGGCTGACTAAACTCTTGAGGTAGAGTTTGGAATTTCAATGTCATATTGTCAGAGGAAAGAAACTCAGTAGTTTGCAAGTGTTCAGAACTGAGAGAAAAGGTTTCTAGGATAAAGATATGGTCTAGGAAAACATTTCATGAGTTCATGTTAGACTGCCAATACATTTTTAAATATATATTTTTATTTTTTGTGAATTTTATACATGAGCATTGTATTTACATTATTCCCAACCTTCCCAGTCCCCCTCCAACTCCTCCCATGTTCAACTACTCCCTCTCCATTTTTATCCTCTTCCTTGATTATTATCATTTATAAATACATATATATCTATCTATATGTATGTATATATAATGCACTGAGTCCATTTAGTGGTACTCCTGTGTACCTGTGTTTACGGCTGCCCATTTGAGATTAAACTCTCAGGGAGCCAGTCCCTGGAGAAAACAGATTGTCCCTCCCTCAATATCCACTGATTGCCTGAAGCTCTTCATCCTGAGGAGGGGCCCCTTGACCCCCTCCCCATCCACCTTGGCATCTCAACTGATTTTGTCATTATACAGATTTTGTTAGGCTACCATACTGCAGAGATTTCATGGGTACAGCTTCCCTATTATGCTTAGAATGCATTAACCAACAGCAGGTATCTTGTCCTTTTGGTTCTTACATTCTTTCTGCTCTCCTCCTCTGCATTGTTCCCTGAGCCTTGAGTGTAGGGGCTCCATTGTACATGTGTCACTTAGCACTGGACACCTCACAGTCATTTATTCTCTGTGTTTGGCCAGTTCTGGAACTTTGTAACATTGGTGTAACAGTGGCACTTTTGTATTGTGGGTAATCGACAGTTATCTAATTGGACCTAAGGCCCATTGTCTGGAGAGGTCATAGATCCTGGGGAAGATTCTGCTACTGTCACTTTCCTAGACCAATGTAATTTCTTACTATATTCTAAATACATATCTATATTCTCAGAGAAGTGTAGCTCTCACCATTCTTAGAAGTTTCTTTTGGGGACAGATGGAGACTATTACAAAATTCCACAACTGTCCCCATCAATCTTTCTGAGAAGTACTCCCTTTGGAATCACATGAGTAATGAATGGAATGAAGAAGAATGCCACTTTCTCTCTTCCATTCCAGTAGCCAAGGCCAAATAAAGTAGAAATACCTGAAAATTTCATGTCACCTGTCTTTAGCATATGCCACAGATAAACCTCATGTTTACCAGCAGGAGAGAATATGGGCAAAAATACTTCAGAAAATTTTAACCTTAATGTAATATAGAAATCCTCTCTACAATGTCCTTGGAAGGCATTATTTGGTAATTTAGTTTTTGCTTAAACTTTCTGATGTGATGGGCTCATTCTTCTTCGCAAGGTAGATTAAGCTGCCGTGGCTTGTCAGCAGTTCTCTAACGTCTTCCATTCACTATGGTTATTTCCATGCTACGGCATTACTCAAAATATGTCATTTCTTTTTTTACAAGATGACCTTCCAGACATATGTGAACAGCTATCACATAAGACACAGAGTCATAACTAGCACAAAATTATATCTTCATTTCAGTCTAGTCACTACTGTTCCCATCATTGTGTATATTGTTTTCTTTTTTCAAGTTAAATATCATACATAGATATTCGACCACTTCTTAAAATCCTAGTATTCTAATTTTTTTTCCTTTGGCTACCCTTTGTCCATGCCCCACTTTAATTGCCAAACTCAGAATTGAAGAGTTATTCCAGATGAAGTTTTACTGACATAGAGGTAAAAATGGTACCGTGCATGTCTTTGCTCTAGATGCCATAATTTTATCAATTCAGCTAAAGGTCTTATTTGTTGTAGAACACATGACATGCTGTTCTTGGACCATTTTTGGTCTTTTATTATCTGCTGGGTTTTGTTTTTAAGGTAAGTTCTTTTAGATCTAAAAGTATAGGACTTTACATTTATCTTTATCAAATTTCATTTTTTTAATTATTTAATAACCACATGATTAGAAGCATTTCATTACAGCATTAACATATTCAATAACAATTTCCAGAGCAAAGATGCTTCTCTTTCAAAATTAGCTGTAAATTTTGAGGTTCACAGTTAAATTAATACAGTTATACAATATTGAACTCAGTATAACCCTTATAAGACATAAAATTGAATGAGGTTTTAACTTTTTTTTTTAAATTACAACATAGAATAAGTAGATTTAAAAAATAAATTATCTGAACCAGCAAGATGGATCAGCTGGTAAAAATGCTTACCATTCAAATCTGATGATCTGAGCTGGATTCTCAGAACCCATGGTAGAAGAAGAGAATAAACTCCCCCAAACTGTCCTGTGACCTCCACTCCGGATATGTGCTGTGACATGAACACACACACACACACACACACACACACACACACAACTAATAATAATAATAAATAAAAAAACTAAAAATGAATTCACTATAATACTCTTAATGTCATTGGTGCCAGAATTCTCCTCTTGCTATTACATTTCTTTTTAGGTCCATTTTCCCTTTTATAATCTGTGGCCTTGGACTCTAATTTCACATTGTTGGAGATGCATAAGTTACCTAGTTAAGTGTATTACTATGGTAATAAAAGTGAAACCTAGTTATCAGTTAATAGAAATTTTTGAATGATGATCTTATATGATCTTTTTTGAATCCAGTACTAGGTATTAATAGTTTAATTTGTAGCACTTCATTGAATTTGTGGTGGATTTTTAGAAACTTAATGTACACTAGCTATGATATTCTATATGTTTTGTTTTGTTTGAGACATATATAGCCCTGTCAGGAGTAGAACATGTTATGCAACCCTGGCTGGCCTTGAACTTGAGCTCCTCCCCTCTCATCCTCCCAAGTGCTAGGCATCCTGGAATGAGCCACAATATCTTGCCTGAATTGTGCCTTCCAGTACTACTTGTGTTGATTCCCTAACAAGCTTTGCCTAACCACAGAAATCACTAGCCATTTTATTATTTTTACACAAGATATAAAAAGAAAATGCTGGAAGCTTAAAATTATAGAAGAACCCAAAGGGGAAACAGAAGTAGTGAAAAGGGAACACAGAAACTTGATTGTTTAGAAATACCGAGTGGCTGGCTTGCCCATCCAACTTCCTGTACTATGAAAGATCAGATCTGTATTTCTGTTACTTTTGTCAAATATTAATGTATTCTTTCTGTAAATAGGTGATATGTGGGGTAGATTTTGGACAAATATATACCCTTTGACAGTCCCCTTTGGACAGAAACAAAACATAGATGTTACTGATGCAATGGTGCAGCAGGTAAGAATTTCAACTTCATTTTCCTTTTATTTATCCTCTGTTCTTGTCTTTGTGTGTATGAAATCATGGCAATAAAAATTCAACCTAATGTAAATTTATTTCTTATGTATTTTCATGAAAAAGTAGTTTATAATGTCAATAATCTCAAGTACCTTAGTTACCAAAGATGATATTTGCCTTGCTGAGAGGTATTCAAAATTGAGATGACCTGATTTTTCCTTTAAGCAATAAGATGTGGAATTATCAACTGGTCAGCATCACACTTTCCAATGTTAACCGTTACCAACTAGTCAGTTAGTCATCTCTAAGAACAGTAACAGATAACGATGTCTACTTTGTATCTTAAATGTAATTATTGTTCAAATATTATAATAACCATTTATATCACCCTTTTCTTCCTATCTTCATATAATTGTTTAAGTTATGTTATCTTCCATCAGTGAACTAATGTTATAATTTCAGTTAGGTGTTTTTCTTCATTCAGTTATATTCTACATGTCTAATTAGAATGACTGTACTTCCATTTACCTCTAAAATTTCCTCAGATGGTCACATAATAATTGAATATATATGATGCTGAACCTTTATTTATTAATTATTTTCCATTTGTAAGTAGTTATGAAATGACTATCTTCACATAATAACACAATACTGGGAAAAGTTCACAGAAAGACTAAAAACGCAAAGCTGGAAAGCCTTAAGCTCCTGCAAGCTGTTCTAGCCCTGATTTGTAGTTGAGTAGCAGCAGGTGCCCATCTTTATTTAAATTGTTAGCCCTTCTGGAGGGGCTTCACTTGGTGGTACAGTGGTAAGCATAGCTGCCTTCCAAACTAACTTCATATTTGCTGCTCTTCTAATGTTATAGAACCCTCTGAAACTGTCAGGACAGATATGATAGTTCCATGCTGTAGATGAGGAAACAGGCTTAGGTATATGATTTCCTGAAGTCACAAAGATAGTTAGTAGCCACTAACAACTGGACTTAGAACTTCTCTTGTTTCCATTCCATTTTTCTATTCGTTCACTCTTCATTCAACAAATGTTGATTACACTTATCAATCTGTGCTGTTTTGTTCATTATACTTAAGAGGACCATATTTAAAAAGTCTTGAAATTTTTATGGTACTACAATGCCCCTCCCCAAAACAAAGCATTCTTGAGTAAAAAGCAAAAGGTATTATGGTAAATGACTTCAAATCATGCTACAAAATGATAAAATTCAAAACAGACACATATGCCCCTGGAGCAGGATAGGGAGCCTAGAAACAAACCCATGTGTCCATAGTGAACTGATTTTCAATAAAGGTGCTGAGATCATACATTGGAGTAAGGGCAATATATTCAATAAACAATGTTGGGAAAATTTGATGTTCACAGACAGAAGAATGAAACTGGACCTTTGTCCATCACTTGTTCTAAAAATCAACTCAAAATGGGTTAAATATTTAGTTGTGAGACCTGAAACTATGACACAGGGAAAAACAGGGGAAATTGTTCCTGACACCAGAACGGGTAAATAATTTTTGGACAAGATGCTCAAAGCACACGAAACAAAAGCAAAAGCAGACAAATAGAATTAAATGAAAATGAAAAGCTTCTGCACCGCAAAGAAAACAAGTAGTCAATACAACAAGAGACAACTCTGGGGACACTAACTTGACACAATAAGCCTTAACACAAATGACAGAATGTACGAATTCTAGTAGGAGGGCTATGGGAAGGTGCCAAAGGGGAAGGGGTAAGAGGATATAAAGATGATTTTCTGTATGAATACAGAAAAATTCAATAAAAAATAAAAAAATAGAAGAGAAAGCACACAAAACAGAAGAAAATATTTAGAACATGTGGTAAGAGTTAATATCTAGAATATATAAGGAATTCAATACCAAAAACTCATAACCTCATTAAAATGTGAGCAATCTTCCTAAATAGACATTTCTTAAAAGAAGGTAAATAAATAGTAAATAGTTCTACTAAAAAGCTCAACGTCATCAATTAGGGAAATGCAATCCAAAAACAAAATGCGATATGACTTGACCAAAAATACAAAAATCAGGGTGAACTAGAAAGGATATGGGGTAAACAGAACCCTACAACAGTTACTTGGGAATACACCTCAGTATAGCCCCTATGGCAAACAGCATGCCACTTCCTCAAGAAATTAAAAATACAACTTACATATGATCCAGAAATCCCACTCCTGGGTATATATGCAAAATAAATGAAATTAGTATTTTAAAGAGACAATGCTTCTACGTTAATTAGAATATTATTCACAACACGCAAGAAATAGAAACAATCTAAATGTCTATCACTGAATGAATGGATAAAGAAAACGTAGCATCTGTATACAGTGGAATGCTTTCAAGTCATAAAAGAATGAATTCCTGTCATTTGTCACAGCGTGGATGGAACTGGAGGACATTATGTTAAGTGAAATAAGCCAGACATACAAAGTAGCATATGATCTCATTCATATGTGAGAATGAAAATGTTGATCTCATAGAGGTTGAGAGTAGGATGATAGTTACCAGACACTGAAGAGTGCATGAAGGAAGGGAAGGGAGGAGACTAAGTTTGGACTATTTAAAGAATTTCTGGCAGGGCTGGAGAGATGGCTCAGCAGTTAAGAACACTGGTTGTTCTTGCAGAAGACCTGGGTTCAAATCCCAGCACCCACATGGTAGCTAACAACTGTCTGTAACTCCAGTTCCAGGGGATCTGACAGCCTCTTCTGACCTCCACAGGCATTGCATGACATGGGTGCACTTACCTACATGCAGGCAATACATGCATACACATAAAATAAAAATAATAAATAAAATAAATAATTTCTGGCATGCTGTTGCATAGTACAGTGACTGTAGGTAATGATAACATACTGTATATTTTGATAAATCTGAAGAAAAATTTGAATGTGTTTTCATAAATAAATAATACATGAAGAAGTAGATACATTTATCTTTTTTTTTTACTTTTTAAAACTTTTTGTTTTGAAATGATTGTACATCCATACAAAATTGAAAGCAATTTATAAAGAGATTGGGTGTACTTTGTACCCAGTATCCCCCTATAATATCAGTATCAGAACCAGGAAACTGACACTGATAAAAGCTTCAGAGTCTATTTCAACTTCACCAGTGACACAAGCACCTGATATATCAAGGTAGTAGAATGCTTGTCTAACACATGCAAAGCCCTGGGATTGATTCCCAGCACTGGAATAAAAAACCCCACAATACCAAAAACCCCAAGAAAAAGGACAAAAATTATGACATGTAATCTCACTCAGACTATTATGAACATTTTCTTGTATGACTTCATTAAGATTCATACCATCTGAGTAGTTTGTGTGTTTTATTTTTCCACTTACTACTTCATTCTATTTTGTAACATCAATATAATTTCTTTAAATACAGTTTGGGTGGTTGCATAATTTTCATTCTACAAAAGTATCATTACTTCCCCATTCTGATGATTCTCTCCTATTTTCCTGCTTAAAAAAATCATACTCAGTGTAATTCTTTGACCTAATTTCTAATAATTTCCTAGGTTAATACCCTAGAGACAGAGCTGTGGAGGCAGAGAATATAAACACTAAAAAGGTGTCGATCCATATTGTCCAACTGTCTGTTGGAAAGGTTATGCCACTGTGTATATCTAACAGAAAGCATGCTGTTATTTTACTGAAGGGATTAATTACTCTTCTTCCCCCCTCCCCCACACTCTCAGGGTTGGGGTGCTGAAAGGATATTTAAAGAGGCAGAGAAATTCTTTGTTTCTGTTGACCTACCTCAAATGACTCAAGGATTCTGGGAAAACTCCATGCTGACTGAGCCAGGAGGTGATCGGCAAGTGGTCTGCCACCCCACAGCTTGGGACCTGGGGAAGGGCGACTTCAGGTATTTGGACTAATATTTATAGTGCAGATACTAAAAGTAATACAGCGAAGGCAAGATTCCCTTTCTGCTTCTCTGAGCATACACTTTAAGGATCCTTGAACCAATTCTTGAAGTCCACAAGAGTAGATTTGTTTTTCCTGGGAAAAGAAAATTGTCCATAGGTCCCAAATTGCAGTTTTAGGCAATGTGGCTCATTTGAAATATAAGTCCATTAGAGTCTCATGGTCACAGGGTCAGTGATGCCACTATTAGGAAAGATTTGGTGCTGAAACTATGACAGATGAATATGCGATTCACATATCGATCTTGTCCTCTGTGATTCACTCTTGTCAGTGAACTTGGTTAAGTGAATAACAAGTTGGGATAAAAGGGTGAAAATGGCACATGCCTTAAGACAGATACAAGGAATGCTTTATGGGGAACTGGGAGAGAACTGGCCACTCTTGGCATAGGAGACTGGATCCCACAGAGCTTTGTGGGTGGCATTGGAATTGAACTTGAAATGCATGAAGAGGTTGAACAGACAACTGGTACGAGGACAGCAGCTTGGAAGAGCAGAGGGATCGGGTGTGGATGCTGAAGTCAGCAAATTAGGCTAGAACAAAAACTATGTGCTGAATAGTCTGTGATGTGGCAGAATGAGCATAGGCTTTGGAATCCAAGGTGTGTCTCATAATGATTAGGTAACCTTGAACATGGTAATCTTGGGTTTCAGTTTCCTTATCAATAAAGCAGAATGGTAATACCCAGGTTTCAGGTTTGTGTCTTGAGTTCTCTAGCTTGAGGTGGAAACATTTTACAAGTGCTTCATTGGGGGAGATCACTCAGGCAAAGAGAACTGAGGAAACGAAGCTGGAACAGGGCAAGTGGGCAAACAAGGGGGCAATATGTTCTGGAAACTTGGCTCAGGCCTGATCTCATGAACTTATCTGGAACATGATTTGAATCAGAATTGGTCACCCCTGTAGACAAAGTGCTGGCCATTTATTTCTACCCTCTACTGTTGAGCCATCGGCTATGGACTACCCCCAAAGTATGGAGAGACATAATTTTTCCCTTGAGACATTCCCATTGGTTAAAGTTGTGAAAAAGAAAGTAGCTTTTGGTCCTAGTAGCTATCACTCAAGCAGTGGGGAGGTGGTGAATCTACCAGTGGAATGAGTTCTGCTCCCACCAGCACCCATTAGAGTAGAGCCCAGTAAAGAATGTGGAATTTGACCATTTCTGTTGAAACTAGTCAACTCTGCACTTGTAGCATGAAAACAATCATAGATAATCCATAAACAAATGGGCAGCGCTGTATGCCAATTAAGCTTTATTTATAAAAACAGGCAGCAGGTTGTATTTGACCAGTCCCAAGAGAGGCTTAAAAATGAGAAACTGTATGTAAGCTTCCTAGTTTAGAAACTTATATCCAGTAGATAGTAGATTTATACTAGCTATTATGATTGTTTCAAAAAGAACAGAGAGAAATAAATTAGAAAAAGTTGTGGTCATATTGGGGTGGATAAAGGTTGAGCTTATTTGAGCAGTGGGGAATCCCTAAAGGGTATTTATCAGTGTGGGAAGGTCACATGAGCAAATGTCAGGACAATTCATTTGAGAACCTTTTGAAATATAACCCCTACCCACACCTGAACAAGCATGCTCTTGCCAAGTGGAAATGGACCACCACATAATTGTCAAATGTAGTTCTTACCCCATTGAACCACAACAGCATTAGAAAATGTTTACCTGTTATATATCAAATTTCATTTTTCATTGAACTCTGTGTTGTCATGGTCTTCCAGATTCCTCTGATGTCTCTGATAGCTTTATCCATGTACCCTGAGGCATCTTCTTTCCCAAACTCTTAGCTACTGGGAACTTCTAAGGCTTTGACTTTGGCCCTCTTGCTTTCTAGAACTCTACACCGGCTTCTTGGATCATTACATCTACTCCGGGACTTACATTCTAATGGTTCCCAACTTTCAATTTCCAGCCCCTTTTCTGTCCTGGCTACACACGTTGCTTCTACATGCCAGTGCCAGTGTTCACTCATTGTTGTACATCAGGCCACTTTTACTGATTCCCCCATACACAGCACTTGTTCCAGAGTTTTGAAGCACAGGGTATGCTTATTGTTCTTTCTGTTAGTGTGTGGACAGGAGAATAAGATTTAGCCTTGCTCCTTACTTTGGGTTGAGAACCTGGTACATAAAGACGTAAGAGGCACTATACTCAAAATTCTATTGTGAATAAGACTTGGAAAGAGAATTCATGCTACCAACCCCCCAAAATACCTTATTGTAGTGATTAAAGAAAATTGAGACTCATTTTAATCTTGCCCATTTTTGTGTAGAATCAAGATGTGTACAAAGGTGACCATGGACAACTTCCTGACAGCCCATCATGAGATGGGACACATCCAGTATGACATGGCATATGCCACACAACCTTTCCTGCTGCGAAATGGAGCCAATGAGGGGTTCCATGAAGCTGTGGGGGAAATCATGTCACTTTCTGCAGCTACACCTCAGCACTTGAAGTCCATTGGTCTTCTGCCATCAGATTTTCGTGATGATAATGGTACATTATCTTTTGGCTTATTTGGGGGTTCATTAATATGTTATAGGAAAAGGTATTTATTATCATGCATAAGAAAATACTTGTTTTGATTTAGGCCACCTAAGGTATAAAATGGTTATGAACATTGTTACTAGTAAAAGGTTTATTTGTTTTAGTTTTTTTTTTTTTTTGAAGTGTGTCTTAGAGTATGCCAACTTGTGACTTTGTATTTTTTTTTTTTTTGGTCTTTTTGAGACAGGGTCTCCCTGTAGCCCCAGCTGGCCTGGATTCGCTATGGAGACCGGGCTGGCCTTGAACTCACAGAGATCCGCCTGCCTCTGTCTCCTGAGTGCTGGGATTAAAGACGTGTGCCACCACGCCCGGCTGACTTTGTATTTTTATCTTTTATTGAAATAAAATAATTTTTTTGAGGTAGTCTCACTATGTAACCCTGGCTGGCTTGGAATTCTCTCAGCAGACCAGGTTTGCATAAAATTCGTAGAGCTCTACCTGCTTGGCCTCCCAAGTGCTGGGATCAAAGGCATCCACCACTGTGCCTATTCAGTCTGTTTTTTTTTTTTTTTCTGGGAAAGTATTTTTAAACAGAAAAGCACAACAAAAATGAAATTGTATTAAACTTAAAGGCTTCTCAACAGCAAAGGAAGCAATTGAAGGACTGAAGAAATAAGACAGTTTGTATTTTAAACAAGGAATAAGAGAGGCAATGCAATGAATGTCTAAATTTACGCAGCTAATTAGTGTCTGACTTTTGAATACAAAGCTCTTGTTCAATGCTAAAACTCCACATAATGCTAGAGCTGGAAGATATTCTGAAACCATTTTACAAAGATGCAGCCTGAAGAGAGGGAAAGTAGTTTATAAGCCAAAAAGCTACACAGTGACTGATCTAGAAGCAGAGCCCCAATCTAAAGCCTTTCCCATAATTTTATGCAAAGCAAAATAGCGCTTCAAGTCCAGGAGTTTTTAAAGAATACACGATGGAGCATCAACTTTAGAAGTGACCAAAAATTTTTGTTCAATTAGTACAAGTACAGTTTGCTTCCCAACATCCCCTTAGACTCATGTTGTCTCTTACCATCTTTGCCTGAGACAGCCCATTTGAATTTGGATGGCTTGAACTTGTTGGAATACAACAAATTTTCAGGAGATCCAGATTCTCAGTGACATTGCTATTGGCTCTGTGAAAGAAGCATCATTACAGCCTAATACCTCTGTCTCTTCGATGAATTCCTTACTCTCTGTTTTCACTATTTTTTAAGTTTTGTAATTTATCTATTTTTGTTTTTAATTTTATTTATTCTTTTACTATATTTTTTATCATATTCTCTCTAATCCTATTCCCCTCTCCCTCCAAACTCTTTGTTTCTCAACAGATCTCCTTCCTATTTTCATGTAATTTTGTTTGTTTGTAGTCCAGTACATTTAATTTGGGTTTGATATAACCATTGGTTCTGCTGGCTGGAACATTTGGTCAATGAGATCAAGGTCATGACCTCAATTCTTGTGTGGAAATTCACGTTTTCTTGATTTCTAGCTGTAGAACCTTGGTTATCTCATAAAGGCCCCATAGTAGGCCATAGGAAAATCATCATCATGTCTGAAATAGGCACCATAAACATAGACCCGGCAGATTGTAGACCAATACTGGTACTTATTGATGAAGACAGCAACAGAGGAGATGCAATTTAGAGTAACTATACCTGCCTCCTCATTTGAAAGTATGATTCATGGGACTGAAGAGATGGCTCAGCAGTTAAGAACACTGGCTATTCTTGCAGAAGACCCAGGTTTGAATACTAGCAACCACACGGCAGCTAACAGCCGTCTGTAACTTTGGTTCCAGGGCATCTGACTCCCTCTTCTGTCTTGCATGGGCATTGCACAACATGGGTACACTTACATACACGCAGACAGTACACACACATAAAATAAACATAAATACAATTTTAGAAAAGAAAATTGATTCATTCAGGTCAATGAGCAGACTAATTTATTTTATCCTTTTAAAATCTTCCTTGACAGTAAGCAAAGATGATGAAATCAGTATATTTCTTACAATATTACACAAACCACTAGTTTGAAAAATGCTCATTTCTTTGGCTCCCAGCCTGATTTGTAAATGATGTTAAACTAATAAATTATTTCTTCTCTCCTTTCCTACATCTTTTTTCTTAATTTCCCTCTCTCTCTTTCTCTCTCTCTCTCTCTCTCTCTCTCTCTCTCTCTCGTATGTTTCATTTTTAAAGACAGGGTCTCACTCTGTAGCCCAGAATGTCTTGGAAATCAAAACAATCCTTTTACCTCAGGCTCCCAAGTTCTGGGGTTCCAGGCATAAGCCACCATATCTGGATCTTTACCTTTCTACACATATTTGTTGAGCACATACTGTGTGCAAGGTAGTTTTCTAGAGATACAGTGATGTGCAGAATAGACAATATTCTCCCCATTTGCATTTTAGTGACCTTCTGTGGTGTGCTAGAAGTGAGCCCACCTGCCTCTTTATCTCACTAATAAAGGCTAATGAAATAAGTTACGCGACTTGTAAAAGCATTTTAATTAGGGTAATTTCATCTTGACAAAGGCGATATCAGTATATTTAAAGCACATGGCAGTTTTGATCTTCCAGTGAATGATGGAGGCCCAATTATTGATTAAATTTTTTTAGTTAAGCTTATTTGTAGCAAATACATAAAAACATAAGTTGCATATGGTAATGGAGTAACATGTTTTGATACATGTATACATTGTGTAATCACTTAAACATACTATCTCTCCAAACATTTCTTATTTTACCTATAGTGAAACTGTTCGATAGTCCTTTCTTTTAGCTTTTATTTTTTCAGTCCTGGGACCAGAACCCAGGGCTTCACACACGCTAGACAAGCACACTATCACCAAACTATAGCCCTAGACCTCTTATAACTTTCTGAAATGTACAATACGTTGTTGATATTTATATAGCCAACCTACTGTGTAATAGTACAATATTGTTAAAAATTTCCCCTCCTTGGTTTACAAGCTTTTCACCACATCTGTTTAATGTTTGCGTATTTACCGAGGACTCACAGAGCATTATGGAGCAGACAGTGGACTAGGTATACAGTCTTGAATGGGACATTAACAGTCACTGCCTACGTGGAGATCTCAAGAATAAACAGCATGACTAGGAAAATAGATGAGATTGCCCTAATTAACTCTGATAAAGGCACATTTAAAGAAGGCAATTGAAACTAGTAAAAAGTAAGGATTAGCATTAACTTGTGGATTTTTGCTTACCTGTTCTATTCTAGGACACTACCAAATCCCTCATCTGAGAAGATGAATGAAACACACACACACACACACACACACACACACACACACACACACACATTAAGAGCAGTTAAGAGCACTGGTTGCTCTTACAGAGGATCCAGGTTTGGTTCTCAATACCTACATGAGGGTTACCAACCATCTGTAACTCCAGTTCTAGAAGATCTGACACCCTCTTCGAGTGCCCACAGGCACTGCACACATGGGTGCAGTTACATGTAGGCAAAATACTCATACACATAAAATGAAAGCATATAAGTAAGACAGTAGTAAGTAGGTAGGTAGGTAGGTAGGTAGGTAGGTAAGTAAGTGTCAAAATGTCTACTGCTGATATTTCTCATGCAATCATCCTGTACTAAGTCTGTTTTGAGGAGTACTAGCTTGAGATTAGGGAAGCTCTTTCTATCACAGAACTTCCTCTTTCATTTTCATCTTAATATGTTTTCTTTTCCAATTTACTTTCAGAAACAGAAATAAACTTCCTACTCAAACAAGCACTGACAATTGTTGGAACTCTACCATTTACTTACATGCTAGAGAAGTGGAGGTGGATGGTCTTTAAGGGTGAAATTCCAAAAGAGGAGTGGATGAAAAAGTGGTGGGAAATGAAGTAAGTCAATGAATATGCAATCAGTAAAACAGTCACATGTGTTTACTGTTTACTTAAAAGCAATTGGCTGGCCTGTACATATTACACACACACACACACACACACACACACACACACACACTCGCGTGCACCAAAAAATAATTTCCTGGTATCTGTATTTCATACTTGAGAGCTTCCCAAGGTCGCCTGAATCCACATATGGCAAGGGGCTAAGAAACCAATGCCATCCTTATCAACCTTCAACCAACGACTCATAGGCTGTTTGGTGGATAAATACCCTGACTCCCTCCTCTTCAGTGGAACAGCTCTTATGAGAGTCGTCTACTTAAAAATCCGAGAGCTTCGTTGTGGGAATAAGCTCAGATGAGTTACAGTAGTGACTTGACTGATAACACATTCATTTTGGGGGGAGGCGTTTCTTTCTTACCTCCTTACACATTTGCTAACATTTCCTGAGATAATTTTCTAGGATATTGTCTCAGGAGTCTTTTTCCAAGAGGCAAGACAGGAAAAGGAAAGTGTAATCAACCGGGGGTGTTTCTAGTGCCTGTGTGTAACTGAAGCTGTGACGCTGGTCTAAAGCTGCCTGCAAAAACCTCACAATCAGGAAGGTCAAAACTGTAATCCTTTTAAATAATGTCCAATATGTGGGTTCTCTACCTTTTCTTCTGACTGGGCTGGTTCTTGGATTCCTGTTAATTTATTTTAAATAAACATGGAATTAAACATTTAAAGTAATTGCTCCTTTAGTCATTTACCAAACAGAAGTGAAGTCTCTTCTTAGTGTTTGGCACAATATTGGGCACTAGAACTACGAAGACGACCAAGACATAGCTCCATCCTCTTAGAACTAGTCTCCAGGGCAAGAATGAGCTATATTGTAAAAATCTTCAACACAGGGAGAGAAATAGCAAAGGGGACACAGAAGGGTGAGGGAGCATGAGGGGTTAGAAGGTGGGTGTCAGAGTTCACAGAAGAGGAGGTATTCAGATTAGCCATGGAGAATTAACATTTCAGTTTCACAAAATTATGTCTGCCAGAAGTGCCTAAAGGGTGATGTCTGAGAGGAATTTCTAGGGCTTTCATTGTCTAATTTGTAGCCATACAATGCACTTTATGAATTTTCTTGATTTAATGTTTTGAGAATATAGTTATTTCCAATGGCATATTTTGGATGCATTAAAATAATAAGAAATAAATGCACGAGAGACTTGACTTTCTGATTTTTACACTGTTTTTATGTTACCTGACAACCAATTCCAATATAAATCATATGGTCTGATGAAACTGCTCTACTTGACCTCAAATCCCCCTTTTCATGATGTTAATGTCCAACTGATATATGCTTCCCTTTTCTTCCCAAAGGCGAGAGATCGTCGGAGTGGTAGAGCCTCTGCCTCATGATGAAACATACTGCGACCCTGCATCTCTCTTCCATGTTTCTAATGATTACTCATTTATCCGGTAAATGACACTTTTCTCTATTTAAGTTCTAGGATTTAAGGGTGGGCTGTGCTAATGACAAAAAGCAAAGAAAGAAATAGAGTTCAATGAAGTGATAATTTTTTTGCTCTGCTTATCTCTTACTCCAAGCTCAATGAGGATGACCAATTTCAATTCAATTTAATGCAACATATTTGCATTTTATTTTATTTGAGTAGTTTGTGTATGAGTATTTTGCCTGTCCGTATGCAAATGCATCGTGCACATGCAGTGCCTTCAGGGGGCCTCTTCGGGCATTAGATGCCTTCGAATTGGAGTTACAGATGGCTGTTAGCTGCTGTGTGGGTGCTGGGAACTGAACCCTGGTCCTCTGTAAGAGCAACAAGTGCTCTTTACTGCTGAACTGTTTCTCAGCTCCTAAGACACACTTTATTATGTTAAGTGAATTTGTGTGAGAGCCCTTCTCTGATATTATAAATATATAGGACCATTTGGAGAAATAAAAGCAATGAGAAGAATCTGTCTTCTCATTATTAGCAGAGTTTACTATATACTGAAAGAGCATTCTGTTGCTGTTTGTTTTTCTCTTTTGGTGTTTGTTTGAGACCAGGGCTTACTACATGTCCTAGGTTGGCCTTACACTCATGATCTTCCTCCTGAATGCTGTGATGCAGGTATGTCTGGGCCTCACTTTCTGTATTTGTAAAAATGGAAATATTACTCACTTGGCATAAGCATCAGTTCAGCATCATTTATAGGAAAGTGCCCCAAATCTATGACAACAGTACGAATGTGAGCTTACTTTTTATTTTTTTTTAATCTTTTTTTGAGACAGGGTCTCCCTGTAGCCCCAGCTGTCCTGGAACTCACTATGTAGACCAGGCTGGCCTTGAACTCACAAGGATCTGCCTGTCTCTGCCTCCCAGGTGCTGAGATTAAAGGCGTGTGCCACCATGCCCGGCTGTGAGCTTACTTTTAATAGAGTAGCAACAGGGCCTTGTTTATCAGTGGGTGCATAATATACAAGTAGATTATGATGAATCCGAAGAGTTAATGATTGGCCCTTCCTGGACACTGAGTTTTAGCTAGTATCTCTGGGATTACATGGGCCTGGAGTTTAAATATATGCCCCATCCAATTCAGTGACAAAATGTGAGACTTCTTTTTGCTTGTTTCTTTGTCTCTTGTACAGATATTACACGAGGACCATTTACCAATTCCAGTTTCAAGAAGCCCTTTGTCGAGCAGCTGAGCATGTAGGCCCCCTGCACCAATGTGACATCTCAAATTCCACCAAAGCCGGGCAGAAACTCTTGTAAGAAGCGTCTTGAAATGTTGAACCTCTCCTAGCATCCAATATGACTAATGTCTAATTTGATTTATTTGCCCCCAAAAGAAAAATTGAGACTTCAAAATTCCTCCTGTCAACCATGAAATAAATGTTTAATTTGGAATCACATGGGAAACTAGATCATGAGATGGACCACCTACTGTCTCTATGTCATAGCTACAGAGCTCTCTTTGGAACGGTTGGGAGGAAAGAGAGATTGAGGCTTGAATCCATCTGATAATATGCCTTATTTTTCTAATCTGCCAGGAGAAAATTTGCTAAGTTAAAGAAAAAAAGTACAGATCATAGATACAAATGTATGTTCATTTGGAATCCTTCAGAAAGCCCTGAACTCTGTCTTTTTATGTAGGAATATGCTGCGTCTTGGAAGTTCAGAACCCTGGACCTTAGCACTGGAAAATGTGGTAGGAGCAAGGAATATGGATGTAAGGCCTCTCCTCAACTACTTTGAGCCATTGCTCGTCTGGCTGAAAGAGCAGAACAGGAATTCCTTCGTGGGGTGGAGCACTGACTGGAGTCCATGTGAGTTCACCAAGTACACACGTTTTGCATTGTTCCATTGACTTCTCCTGGTGTCCTTTGGCTTCAGTCTTGTGGGGGCTGTGAAACAGCTGAGTATGTCTCCCCTCACTTACAGTCTGCTAGTTTCAAGTATTATGAGTCTCAAGTTCACAATAAGAGTATAGCACTCGGTCATTGTACTTGAATCTTGCTCTTCTAAGACAAAGTCTGTAAACAACTTCAGTGCCATTTCCTCTTCTGTCTGGCAGCTACTTTCATATTTCTAAAATTTTCTAATATTTCTATCTTATCAGTCAATTTTAGATGTTCTCTTCTACCTGCCTTCCACCTATTGTTCACTGTCTCAATAAAGTTTTAACAGGATTTTTCGTAAAGCAAGTATCTATGTTATTGTCACCTGCACAGCCAAATAATACATGATGCTATATCCTTTCTTATGCCACTTGTTTGGATTAGTGTTTCTACTTGCTTCAAGGTTTTGACATACCTGATTTGCCACCAAACATTGCATTTATTTTTTCCCAATCATTCCAACATACCTATTCTTTACAGCCTCCATTTTTCCCTCCTGGAAACTCCCACTTGGAGTTTTACATACTCCTGTCATAAGATGGACAATACTTATCCTTCAGAAACATCTCCTGGATCTTCTGGGTTTAATCTACTGTTTCCTGGAATCCATAGCTTCTTTCTGGGATTAATTCTTATTTGTTGGAGAACAAATTCCAGTTGGCTGAGTAAAGGATAACAGGGTGAGGAGTGATGGGATACAGAAACAAGTGTTCCTGAAAGTAGCTTTAAACGCACCCGCACTCCTATTTCCTAGTCTCCTCTTCCCACATCTGTTGTATCTGAGACGCTCTCTGGGATTCTCTAACTCCTTCTGAGCCTGTAATCCCTTCTGTGTACACGTCGGGCCGTGATGTCCTGTCCCTTGAGAAAGCATTTATCCATCACCCATCATCTCTCATTTTGTAAAAATTGTGATTGTACTTTAAAAAATATTTTGCTTTAAATACATAAAATGAAAACATATCTTCATTCTGTCATCTAGATCAGCTATCTGCAATTTCTCTTTTATCAGATGCTGACCAAAGCATTAAAGTGAGGATAAGTCTAAAGTCAGCTCTTGGAGAAAATGCAGTGAGTATTTGGGTGGTTACTCTATTTTTCAGTACATTCTCGTCCCTTGCTATCCATTCCAGTGTGGTTTAAATGAAGAGTGACAAATGGTTCTTTTCAAAAGTATAAGCTCCAGATATGACCTTTAGAATTCCCCCCTCTCGCCTCTCCCCCTCCCCTCTTTCTCCTTCCCTCCCTCCCTCCCTTCTTTCCTTCCTTCCTCTATCTTTTCTTTCTTCCTTCTATCCTTTATCTTGTAACCCATTCCTTATCAGATAGGCAAAGTTTACTTTTTACCTTGAATGTGTTATGAAGAGCTGTGTAAAAATATCTGTACTGATCCTTAAATATCAAATACCCATCTTCTCAAGAGACTCTTATCACTATTACTTATATTCAAGGGAGAGGACATGGTTATATGTTGAAGGGCTGTTTGTTTTCAAAAGCAATATGCTGATTTAGGATTTTATTTAGTTTTGTTTTTTTAATCATCTGCATTCTAGTATTATTTAGAGTATGGTCCATAGACCAACAGTATTCAAATCTGGAGGCTTATTGAAAATGTAGTAACTCAGGCCCCAGCCTTGAACCTGCATAATCAGGATGTGCATTTTTGTAAGCCTTCCAGGTAGTTTGCGTGCACAGTAATGACTGGGAAACTCTGAATTGGAATACCAGTTCTCGAACTTGGCTCTACATTAGAGTCAGATGGGAAGTTTTCAAAATATAAATGCGTAGGCTCTACCCACAGAGGTACTGGATTAATTGCTCTGGGATGTGGCATTGAGCATTAAACTTTTTTAAATCTCCCCAGGCAATTCTAAGTAGAGCCAAGTTTGAGAACCATTAAATTAGAAATGCATTTTACGGTGACAAAATGTTTTACAGAAAATCTTATTACTTACACATTTAGCTATTTCTCTCTCCTGAACACCTCTCTCACTTGAGCACTAGAAAGTATGGGAAATAGTAGCATTTTTAAAAAGGGCAATTTTATTAGTATATATTATATATATATAAAACACAAATGGGTTTCATTATGGGATTATTGTGCATGTACATATTGTACTCTGATCACATTCACCCCTCTGTTATGCTCCTTCCCTTCCTCTTTCCACAGAGTCTCTCTTCCGGTAATAGCTTTGATTAGGAAACAGCAGCAGACAGATAGTCTCAGGTAGATGGTGATCAAAGGCCTGGGTGTGTCAAGGAAACCCGAAGGCTTTGCAGGTTTAGATGTCAACTTGGGACAATCAGATAAAACATTTGAAGCTGCTACAGAAAATTATCTCATTGTATCAATCCAAAGGTTCAGTTTCTACCCATCCTTTTCCTGAGAAGTTAAATATCCCCAAGACTCAAAAGTAATTTTAGTATCATTTTATACATAAATATGGCACCAAAATAATAATACGGGAATAAAAATAAAAATTAATAAAGCAACAGGATGCGGTGGCACACGCCTTTAATCCCAGCACTCAGGAGGCAGAGGCAGGTGGATCTCTGTGAGTTCAAGGCCAGCCTGTTCTACCTAGTGAGTTCCAGAGCAGCTGGAGCTACAGGGAGACCCTGTCTCAAAAAAAGACCAATCCCCCCCCAAATTTAATAAAGCAATGATAAAATAGAAGTCTATTGCTTCTCGACTATGAGCCCACTGTCCTGTTTCTTAAAGTGCACTGAGTGTCCAAGAGATTACTAATCTTTGTCCTACCTTTATTAGCTCTTCATTGGCCTGATAAATTGGAATTACTCCTGACTGATCAAGAATCTTCTTAGTTCTCTTATTTTGACTTTTATATTCATGTTCCTTTTTCATGCAAGCAGCCTTCAGCAGATTTGATATTATAGTGATCTGCGGCTGATTCACTGAATGAACTGTACTTCCAGAATATCTGCCCAGTTCAAGTTATTTCATAGTGAACATCAACTGGAGTTCTGGCCCTATTTTGAGAACTTACCTTTTAAATGTTTTAAAGTATGGAAGTACTAACCAGAAAATGACTAGTAACGATACACCATTGTCACTATTAAAGCAATTGCGTCCTCCCCAAATCTGAGTAAAGCCAAGCTAAAGGTAATACAACAATTCTTTTTGTGAGATCTTACAATTTTTCTTTTCTGAAAGGGAAAAGGAGAAACTTAAATCTTGTGTGGTCTATTGATCTCTACTGCCAGCTGCTGGAGGAAAGAGTGAATCTCTCCCTTCCCCCAGAGGCTGTGCAAGCATCAAACTATTCATGTAAAATGGGAAAACAAGAACACATTATTTTGCTGTTCACAATATATTTTTTGTTTAAACCTCATTTTATTTTTCCTTCCTTCCTTCCTTCCTTCCTTCCTTCCTTCCTTCCTTCTTGCCTCCCTTCCTTCCTTCCTTCTTGCCTCCCTTCCTTCCTTCCTTCTTGCCTCCCTTCCTTCCTTCCTTCTTGCCTCCCTTCCTTCCTTCCTTCTTGCCTCCCTTCCTTCCTTCCTTCTTGCCTCCCTTCCTTCCTTCCTTCTTTTCCATCTCCTCGTCCTCATCTTCCTCCCTCCTCCTCCTCCTCTTCTTCTTCTTGTCCACCTCCTCCCCCTTCTTCTTTTTGATATATGGTCTTATACAGCCCAGGCTGGCCCCCAACTCACCCTGTAGCCAATGTTGGCCTTGAACTCCTGATCCTTTTGTCTTCACCTCTAGAGTGCTGACATTACAACATGCACTATCATGCATGCTGAAATATCTGAAAACCTACTATTAAAACAGTAAGCTAGGTTTATTTGTCTACAATTTAAAGACACTGTAAGCAAACCTGGAATCTTTTCATTATCTTCCATCTATAAACCTGTCCACAGGGTGCTTATTTCCATTCTGATCAAACTCAAGTGAACGAACCAGTGGGCCCAGTGGCTCCTGAAGCAAGGATGGTTGACCAGCAGCACTAGCACCGCCTGGTCGTTTAGTAGAGCTGCAAATTCTTGGGTCTCATGCCAGACTCTCACAATCAGAAACTCTAGAGTGCAGCCCAGCAGTCAGTGTTTTAAGCACCCCTCCACTGAATGTTGATTCACAGTCACACTGGAGGGTACTGGCTTCGTGGAGAATCCTTGCAATAGTAATGGCAGTGCTTGAGGACTGTCAGGTTTCACATATGTCTTGGGCTCCCTACTGAGCGGTGTCTATCTTCTGAATTTGCAGTACAAATGGAATGACAATGAAATGTACCTGTTCCGATCATCTATTGCATACGCCATGAGAAAGTATTTTTTAGAAGTCAAAACCCAGACAATTCCTTTTGGGTGAGTTGATTGCTAGGTTCTATAGCCAACATTTTCCTTACTGTAAAGCCTGAGGAGATATTCTGTTTAAACTTTCTTCAAGTGAAACAAAAAAGAATCTCCAAATGACTTTAAAAGTTTTTAAAGTTTTGCTTGCATGTATGTGTATGTACCACGTGCATGCTTGGTGCCTGTGGAGGCCAGAAGATGGCATTGAATCACCTGGAACTGGAGGTACAACCCACTCCTGTGAATTACCATGTGGGTACTGAGAAGTGAATCCAGGTCCTGCGCAAGATCAGCAAGTGCTCTTAACTGCTGAGACATCTCTCTAGACTTCCAAATAGCTTTTATTATATTAAAATTTATTTTGAATTCTTTGACAATTTCATCCTTGTATATAATGTATTTTTGTCCTATTAATCCCACTCCCACTGAACCCCTTCTACTTTCCAACAAATTACCCCCATACTTTAATATCTTTTTCCTTTTTTTTTTGTCTATTTGTGACTCACTGAGCTTAATTGGGATTGCTTTTATGAACATGGGCTAAATAAACTCAGTCAGCATCCTGGAAATTGGGTCACTTCCTTTAAGGATGCTTATATTTTAACTGGTAGATGACAAAACATTGTTACTGTTAAACACCCCTGCCCTCCCTAAAAGTTTTTACACTATCTTTGGAACTGAAAGGAAAATCACTATACATAATACAAAAAAATTTAGAGAGATATATATAGAGAGAGAGAGAGAGAGAGGAAATATGTGATAGGAAGAAAAAGAATAGGACATAAGACGGGAGGATAAAATAGGCTGGGGAGTGTTCAATTTTAACCAAGTTGGTCAGAAAAGAACTCACTAATGTTTGAGCAAGTATACAAAGCAGGAAGCAGGCGAAAGAAGCAGAGAAGCTTACAGTGCAGACAATAGGAGAAAGTATTCAGCCAGGGCAAAAGCAGGCATAGACTCTGAGGAAGTAATATCCACTGTCTGACAAAGAAACTGCAAGAAGGCCAGCACGGGTTGGGCAGTGTCTACTAGAGGGCAAGTGAGGGATATGGCCAGGACAGTGTTTTGGCAGGGTGGGTTCCTAGAAGTGAGCAAAGAAAGTTCATGTGGGCCTTGAGGTCATTTCAAGGACTTTAGCTTTTATTTGAAGAGGGATAAGGAGTATATTCAAGGATTAAAGCCACATGATCTGCCTTAGTTTTTACTAGATCAGTTTGGCAACTGTGAGATCATGGCCTTGTCACATTGTATAGTAATCTTCACTTTTACCTCCACCCACGGGTGCAACAGAATACTTTTTTGCTTGGTGGGTCCAGGCTAGGAAGTAGTAGCACCCACCCCATCTCTGTGTGTAGCACCGAGGCATCACTGCCCACTGTTTTCCTAATCTTTGGTCACAAATTATTGTTTCCTGGTCGTCTTGATTCTTTCAGTTGGCTTTTAAAATGCTTTTGGATTGATTTACTTTTATTTTATGTGTATGAGTGTTTTGTTTTCATGTATGTCACCGCACCACATGCATGCAATGCCCCCAGAGACTGTGTGATTCTCAGCACCCACATTGTGGCTCACAACCATTTTTGTAACTCCTGTTCCAAGGAATCCAGCATCTTCTTCTGACCTCTGTGGGCACTGCACAACACAGGGGCACTTTCATGCAAGCAATACTCTCCACATACAATAAAAATAGTAAATAAAATATTAAAAAATCAAACATATGGGTTTTGTATGACAGCAGAAATAAAATATTATTTTATTTCTTGATATTATAACTTTTATGTAGTTGGTTTTAGGTGCTTTGGGAAGTGTAAATGTTTCTTGGACAATTATATTCTTGCACTACCCCGCCCTGTGCCTCTCCATCCTAGGGTCCTTTCCCTAATCTCTTTTCCACCAGCAGGAGGAGTAGTCATTTTCTTTACTGTGCTTTTTGTGCAAGAAGGGAAGATGTTTCTTTTGTTTCTTCACAGGGAGGAGAATATTCTGGTGAGTGATGTGAAACCAAGAATCTCTTTCAACTTCATTGTCACTGCACCTAAAAACGTGTCTGAAATCATTCCTAGAAGTGAAGTTGAACAGTCTATCAGGTGACATTTGACTTTCAAACAAACCATATAAGGATGAAGGGGTTAATCAGTGTAATAATAATGTATATTTAGTGTAGTCTTTTTGTGTGATGGACATCATTCTGAGTGATTTACATGTTTTACCTCATCCAAAAATTTTTGTTTTGTGTGTGTGTGTGTGTGCTGTATGTGTTTGTGAAGGGATGTATACACGTATGTCCACATGTACATGGCAGGTGCACATATAGAGGCCAGAGGTTGACTTCAGCTTTCTTGCTTGACCCCTTCCCATCTAATTTTTTGAGGCAGAGTGTCTCACTAAACCTGAAGCTCATCAATTAAGCTAAACTGGATAGCTAATGAACTTCAGGGATCCATTTGTCTCCCCCAACTCCTGGTGCTGGAGTTTCAGGCAGGCACTACCACATCCAGCATTTTATGTGAGTGCTGAGATCCAAAATCAGGTGGTCATGTTTGTGCCACAGACACTTTACTAACTGAACCATTTCTTCAGCCCCACAAAATTGGATTTTAATTCTGGAAGAATCCAATAGCATATGACTTGCCCTAATCTGGGATTCCCCTGAGGCAGGTCCTTAGACAGGGCAGGTCCTTAGACAAGGTCCCCCGAGGCAGGTCCTTCCCATCATTTACTATAAGACCATTTTACATACACTGAAATATAGTTTATTTGAGAGGCAGTCCCAAGAAGCACTAATAGGAAAATATGCATAAGAGACGGAGAAGGGCTGAAAGGTGATAAATTCCATGTTATCAAGAAAGTTATCATTGTCAGAAACTTATAGATGATTCTCTGCCGTGAAAAGGAAATGCTTAACAGACTCCCTGTGCCTGGCATCTCACTAGATGGCCCTCTTGAGCTATATCAGCAAATCCTATTTACCTTTGGAAGCAGATCATACCTGCTGGACAGGGTGTGCCCAGAAACTCTGGTTTGGTTGGAGTGTAGGAATGAATCATGTCCAGAAATTCATTCTCTTCCTCCAAGAAGGCCTTTATCTGCTCAGAGTTGAGATTTTTATAGATGTCCTTACTCTCTGAATACCCAGCTCCAAGCTCCAGGGGATCTCAAACTCTTTGTTTCTAAAATGACTTGAGAAATGAACCCTTGAGGTTGCCAGGGGTTATGGCTGATTCCACTTTGACTGCTTTTGCTCTCTGGTAGCATGTGACCTGATCTGAGTTATGACCATGCAGAGGAGGATGTGATGCCAGTCACTTCGGTCTTCAACTCAGACTGTTCCCCATTTCAGTTTTTGTTTTAATAATCTTCATTTTTTTTACTTCATTAACGTTAGCCACTTACCATCTCAGTGCTGGGGAAATTCACAGAGGTCTTTTTCTTGTATACTCTTCAATGCTGTTTCCAAATGCCAATGACTTTCATTTGGAAAACTCTTGGATATAGGACACGATTCATTTATAGAAGAGGGGTGTACCATACGCTTTCCCATCATTTACTATAAGATCATTTTACATACACTTTAACAGATGGGAAATTCCTGCCAAATATGCTAACTTTGCCTTGCAAACACAGTACTTAGAAATGATCAAATACCAACTGTTTGTTTATTTCTAAATTTCTTCTAAACTTTGAGTGAGGTTGTTGACAGACCTAATTTAGGTTACAAAGTATGAAAGATGAATAACTGTCCAAAATTCACTTCTTTTTGTTGGACCTATGAACTTTGATTTTATTGTTATTTTAAGTAAACATTTTTCTCAAAGTATATTTTTATTGATTTTTGTGCATTTGAGACAAAACATCTTAATCATCTTTATACCCCTCCCCCATCCACATCCCCCACGTACCCCCCTGGATTTCATGCATTCTATCATATATGTTAAGTCCTATCTAGTCAAGTTTGTGTGCCCAGATCTCCCTCAGTGCAAGTTCGCTGGAGTCTAGTGAGCCTATCTAGAGCCTCTCCCTTAAAGAAGATCAATTCCCCTAACCCAGCAGTAATCAGCTGCCAAGAGTTCTTCAGCTAACGTTGGGACCTGCCATCCATTTCCCCAGTTCCATGCTGGGTTTTTGTCTGGTTGAGTTTGCATGGGTTTTGTGCATGCTGTACCACTGCTGAAAGTTCATATGAACAAGTTCCCAGAGGCCTGGAAGACTCTGTTTCCTTATTATATTCATGAACCAACCTTGGCTCTTACAGTCTTTCCACCCGATCTTCTGCAATGGTCCCTGAGCAATGGTGAGTGAGGTTAATATAGGGGTCCTATCCAGGGACACACTGTCTGCAGCCTCTTATTTGCTACACTTTGGTCAGCTGTTGCCTTCTGTGGTCATAATACTCTGTTGCATGAAGAAGCTTCACTGGTGAGAGTTGAGAGATATCACAACAGATACTTTTTGTTGTGATTTTTTTTTTTGAGATAGGTCTCTCTATGTGCCCCTGGCTGGCCTAGATCTTACTATGCAGACCAGATTGGCCTCAGATTTGTTCAGTCGTCTCCCTTCTGCTTCCAGGGTGCAGAGATTATAGGCATGCACTATTACACCAAGTTCTAGGTGTACGCTCTTATGATAATCGTTTTGGGAACTACAATACAAAGAGGAAATAATGACACAGAATTTTATCTGTTCTAAGTGTCCCTTTACTGTATTTTGCTTTTGTAAATAGGCTGTCCCGGGGCCGTATCAATGATATTTTCTACCTGGATGATAACAGCCTGGAGTTTCTGGGGATTCATCCAACACTTGAACCTCCTTATCAGCCTCCTGTCACCATATGGTTGATTATTTTTGGAGTTGTGATGGGAATTGTAGTGGTTGGCATCATTATCTTGATCGTCACTGGAATCAAAGGTCGAAAGAAGTAAGTGTTCTTTTCTCAAATTATTTCTCTTTAAACAGAAAGATTTAGGAAATATGAATTAGAAAATGTGTAGCAGCAAATGGCACTGTATATATATATATACATGTTTATGAATATGTATGTATGTACATATGCCAATTACTAAGCTGGACAAAATTTTCATCTAAGTGTCCTGATATATATCTTAGAAACTTGCCAGATGTCATAAGCACTTCACCTTCCTAGTAAGCTCACACAGTAGAAGTCTAGCCTGGGGTTTATTAGCATGCGGTAGTAAACTGCATGGTATCCACAGTGTCCTTACTGCAAAGAGGCATTGCAAACACAGTAAGGGACTGTATTCACTGATGAGTCTTGCTTCGTCCTTAGAGGATGGATTGGAATAAATTCGAGCTGGACTGTTACTTAAGAATGAACCCTGGGATTTTCTTCAGACTGCTACTCTTTGATCATCTTTATTCTTCTTTGGGTAGCTCAACATCTTAATCATTTTAATTCATGGTCAGGCATCTTCTAGTTTGTTCTTGACTTGAATATCAGAGTTGGTTGAGGATTTTAATCACTAGAGACCTGATTCCTAGTTTCATTTACTATTAGACCACCACCCCATGACTTTGAGAAAGAACTGATTTTTGTTGGTTTTTCATTTAACAACTAATATTTATATCATTAATACGTTACATTACCTAAAATTCTACGCACGTTTCACTCTCAGTTGAATCTTTTCATGAATGAGTATATTTTACTCAATTAATTTTCTTCAATATTGAAGTGTTCAATTCCATCAAATACTTTATTTAAAAAAACACTGAGTCTGGGGAGATGGGTAAAAGCACTTGCCACACAAGCATGAGGACCTGAGTTTCCATCCCCAGATCCCACATTACTCTAAGCATGTCAACATGTGTATGCAATCCCAGCAGTCCTACAGCTGGCAAGATGGGAGGCAGAGACAGGAGAACTCCCAGAAGTTTGCAGGCCAGCTAGCCTAGTTTACACAGCAGAGAAACAGCAAAGAGACTGTCTCAAACAAGGTGGGAGGTGAGGACCAACACCAGAGGCTGCTCTTTGACCTCCACACATGCGCTATAGCATAGGAACACCCATGCCTACACATATGAACATGCACATACATACACACAAAAATTGAATAGCTAGTGCATTCATATGGTTGAAAGATTTTAAAGAGCCAGGTGCATTAAAGGTCTTAAAGGTACATACCTTTAATACCAGCACTTGACAGTCAGTAGCAGGCTGGCAGGCATATCTCTGTGAGATGGAGGCCAGGCTTAGTCTACATAGCAAGTTCCAGGTCAGCTGGAGCTACGGGGAGGCCCCATCTAAAAAGAAAACTAAAAAATTTTAAAGTATATGTGAACTGTGTACTACACATTTTTATTTCTTATTCTATTTTAGAGATATTTCCAGATTGGCTGCACAAAGTGCTTTCTTTTTTCCTGGTAATGTAGTTTCCCATTTTATGGCAGGGTGATAATTTTGTAAATCAGTCCTCTAGTGATGGAATCTTGCGTTATTGGCACATGTTTCTGTTTACAAACAAAAGACGATCCTTTCAAACTGGCAATTTCCTAGGCATGCCAATATATCTGTAAGATAAATTCTAGCAGTGGGAAAGCTGAATTAAGACCAATGTGAAGAAATTTAGACAAATACTTCTTATATGCATACTCATATCACCAGTTTATGAAAGTTCCTGTTTTCTCCAACTCAGCATTCTTAACCAAGGTACCATGGATATTCATCAGTCTGGTTAGTTAAGTGAGTTTCTAACACCACTGTACTAAAGTGACTTTGTTTTACTTAACAGGAAAAATCAAACAAAAAAAGAAGAAAACCCGTATGCCTCTGTGGAAATTGGTAAAGGAGAAAGTAATGCAGGATTCCAAAACAATGATGATGCTCAGACTTCATTTTAGACAAAAGTCTGTCATTTTCCTCCTGAGATGATTTTCCTGTATGTAAATGTTAACTTCATGGTACACAAATATGAGATTATAAACATGTCATTAAATATCAAAACTGTGACTTTTTCCAGGAAAAGTTGTTCAAAGAGAACTTGAATTACATGGGGCATGTTTGCTGGCATTGTTTTCAATATTTATTTCTGTCTTAGGAATTGACATCTCTTCTGTTTATTAATAGGGATGCTTATATTAGAGTAAAGTAGGTCTTTGGCTTCACAGTCTGTCCAGGAATAATGGAAACGGAATCATCTGTTTAATAACTGGAGTTGGAAGATACAATGTAAATTGGGAACAAGTGTTGAATTTTTATGGAATCTGTAGTGTGAACTTGTGGAGCTGCAGAGACTGAGAATGGTACATACCATTCACTTTAATCCAAGTGTAAAGGATGGAGGACAACCTGTTTTTACATTACCTTAATTCAAAGTATTATACTAATTTGCGCCCAGTAATATTTGAAATGGACTGTTCTTTCTTTGGGGGTACAGATCCAAAGAAGCAAGAAGCCAGACATCAGGTAGAGGACATTACATCTCATTTCCAAGCGCTTGACCAACATCTTCCTAACAATACACAACTAGCACAGGGAATTTCATGAACCCAGAGCATGCCTGAAAGAAACTCATTTCTATTCTTCTCTAACCATGGAGTGAATGAAAACTTCAACTGAATGTTCACTCTGTGAAGTGGGTGTCTGGTTTCTGAAATCCTTTGTGTTCTCCCACAGGGTCTGAGCAATGATAAGTACAAAGCAGACTTCAATAAATACTTATTAGATGTATATACGCCTTTGGTCTTATGTGTACTCATGTTCTGGGACTTCTTGTTTATTATTTCTGGTTTTCACTCAATGGGTAAAATTGCGATTTGATTGTCTGAGGCCTTTGACCTCGTACATGTCTTGGTAGGTTTCCTAAATTCTCATATTGCTTTATTGGACAAAGAAACTAATATCAGTTCAAAAAGAATTGTGCTCAGATTCTATACACTGTCAGATCTACTCTACTTCTGAATGCAACAGTAATACGTATCTAAAGATTGATTAAAAGTACATTAAATAACTTAATATATACAAACTCTCTACCAAGTAAATCATGCTGTATAGAGACCAGAATAATGTTAGAATGACTCTGTACTTGATAAATTTGATATGACCATGGTAATGGTTGGTTATCCAAGACAGAAGAATGGCGATCAAAATCAGGCTAAGCCATGTGAGGCTATTAAATATCTTTGCATTTACACAATACTCAGGTAACAAAGATAGAGTTCTTTATCCTTGCATGAGAGCCATTCCCCTCCAATCAATCTTCCATATCACTATCTGCTCCACCATCTTGCCATTGGGGTAGCCGACAATTGCATTTCTCCCTTATTTGTACTCTCACTTCATTGTCACCATTCTGCCAGCCATTATCTAACTGTCCCCTGTACCATCACATTCACTTTACAAAGTCCACAATGCTTGTCTTGGCCCAACATAGTGCAAAAATAACTTCTATAAGAACCAATTCTATCACTTAACATCTTCAAAATGACCTCCCCATCCACGGTAAAGAATCTATGGGCACATGACACAACCTCCAGTTGTAATCCAGAAATCAGAAAAACTTCTCACACCCTAAGTTAATTTTTTCCAGATCATTTCTCACTTTACCCACCTGGTGAAGGTTGTGGTTTTTTTCCTATGCAACAGCATCCTCTGAGAGGAGGATGGAGACTATAAATCTCTTCGTACTTATACTTGGGCATAGGATGGGAGCTGACAAGCTATGACCCACAGGCCATCTTCTGCCCATAACCTGTTTTTGTACGGTTTTGAGTTACAGAAAAAGAGTTTTTTACTTTTCAGTGGTTGGGGGAGAGTAGGATAATATTTCATGATGCACAAAAATGCTATGAAATTCAAATTTCAATATCTATAAATGAAAATTTATTGGTATACAGATACACCCATTAATTTTCATACTGTCTAGAGTTGGTTTTGTGTTATAAAGCCAGATATGAGCCATTGACTTAGAGATGGTATGGCCCTCAAAACATTTTGCACCAAACGTTACTGACTTGTGGGATATAAGGAAGCAAGGATTCAATGATACAGCACATGTGCAGGAGCCATTGTGGAGCTCAGAGATCTGAGGGACATTTGCCATTCTAAAGCCATTCACTGAGTATTTCTTTCCTGTGAATTTAATTATTTCATAAGGAGCAAAGTGAATGGAAGAATAATCGGGCTAGAAAGAACAGGTGCAAATGTTCTTTTCCGTGGTGTTTCTGAATGACTTATTCTTCCACATTTGAAATCCACTTATTTCCATTTTGGTAAAGATGGGAACTTAGGTCCAATCGCTCGTCCTCATATTCACACTGCCAACTCAGAATCAAAGCTGAGAAGCTCAACTTTCTAAATCTATTACGTTGGACTCTTTCTCTCAATTAACTCAAGCCATGAATTTTGCTAGCATCTTTTGACTTTGTGTTTGAGTTTTGGAAGATCAGAAAGTTTCAGCAAGGCTGTTTGATTTCATCTAGTAAATAATTTATGGGCAGTTGCGCTCCGACTCACCATTTGGGAACATTTCTTATCACATAAGCTTCATTTTTCTTCACTTCTCAGAGAGTGTACATAGACTCCTGGCTTAAAATGATGATAATAATAAATGCTGCATATCACCATGAAACATGGTTAAACAGCATTTTGAGAAGCATTGCGCATGTTTTAAAACAATATGAATATTCTTCCTTTATTTGGCTCCTCCTGACACAAGTGAACTTATTTTGTCATAAAGCACTAAAAGTGCCTTAAATCTTTGCATCATTTGATCTTTGGAATCAGGCTTCCAAGGAAGGCTTGGGGCTTATTTCATAGTAAACAAGTCTGTATTGTTTGAATGCTTACCAGTATGCATTATTTTTGTTTTAAACAGCTTATTTTTAGAAGATCAGATACACAAAAATATGGGCAATGAAGGAAATAATCTCGAGGGAGGCCAGAAAGAATGGTTAAGAGTATGTGGTGTAGGTCCCTGCTACACAAAACCCCAGAGAGCAGGAAAGGCTGGTATCACACCTGAGTGCGGGCCCATTGAGAAGGAAGGATTATGTTACTTGTTCCTTCTTTTCCGTTAAGTAGGAAAGAACCTGACACCGACAAAATACTAAATAAACGAACGAATGACTCTATAAATGCCCTAGTGGTTATTTTAAGAGTGACACTTCATTATACATTCGTTATGCATTGAGATTTGTATATCTTTGTTAAAAATGGAATATCATTTCCCTGGGAATTCTCTGCTGAAATAACGGAATCATTAACTAAATGTCAAGAAACCAATAAACAAGAGAGACATTTGAGCTAGCAGGTAGATGGAGTGGCTGGCCTGAGAAGGGGTGATTACATCTCTTAAGGAGATTATTGACCTGTCTGAAAAGTAGATGTGGGGGGCTTCATTGGGGTGTCTTTTCGTTGTAGTGGTCCCTTTCACATAAGCTTTCTTTTGGCCTTTTTTCATGTGTGAGACAGGTTCTCCCTATTACCCCATCTGCCTGGAACTCATGATGACCCGGAACTCATAGACCAGGCTGGCCTCAATCTCACAGAGAGCTGCCTGTTCTGCTTCTTGAGTGCTGGGGTTAAAGGTGTGCACCACCATGCCTGGCTTCTTTCAGTCTTCTTGACATTAGAGAAAAGATAGTGAAACATTCCAAGAGAAATAAAAACCTGGGTGTTTTTAATAGTGTGCCACGAGTGTGAACATTCCAAGGAACCATCTAGAATGAAAATAACTTTCATAATGGCCATAAGAATCTAAAATACGGTGTCTATATCTTTCTGTTAAGACAGAAGACAGAAGTAGAATTTTCCACTGTCTGTCAAATAAACCAGAAGTACTAAGTCCCAAATTTGATTTCAAATCATTAAAGAGCAACGATGTCTTTAATTCTAAAACTTAACCCGTTTTATTGAGTGGCAATTGATAATGGCAGACTTTAATGTTTCAAAAGGCATTAAATTCTACTTTAGCATCTTTAAATTATTTATTAATTTATTTTGTTTTTATGTGTATGAGTGCTTTGCCTGCAGGTATATAAGTATACAAGTGTGTGCAATGTTCACAGAAGCCAAAAGAGGGCATCAGATTCCCTAGAACTGGAGTTATAGATGGTTGTTAGTGGCCATGTGGGTACTGGGAATCAAACCCAGGTTGTCTCCTAGAGCTGTCAGTGCTCTTAATTACTGAGTCATCTCTCCAGCCCCCTTAGCATCTTTCATAATAAACTGTGCTCTCTGTGAAACATGTAACACATTGTTCAATAATATTATTTAGCTTTGGTGTTATATAGGTATACATGATTTGATGATATGAAGTGCTGTTGTTCTAATCTAGAGATTGAGCAGATGATAATTTTACCATTCAGATTGAATTCCGGGCCACAGTACAGGGTCCTGACATACACTGAGGTACTCCAGGAAAGTTCAGCATGAATGGGAGGTTGGGAAAAATACCAGTTCACAAGCTGCACTCAGACCTGCTTTATCTGAATTTCTAGGACACTTCCTAAGGAATCTATGTTTTAATAAATTCTTCATTTGACTCTCACACCTGTTAAAGTTTGAGATCATTTACACATGCAGGCAAATGCGCACATTTCTGTATTTGAAAGTATATTTAATGACCACAAGTGGCAATAGAAAAGAGTGAGCATTCAATATATCATTTTTCAGTTCTGCTCAATCTTTATACATAATACACATGCTCTCTAAATTGCAACCTGAAAATGTACTTTTACTGTAGACTGGGAAGTGTTCTATAGGAGCAGTACAAACAAAATCACTAATTTGATCTAAATTTCAAAGAAATGTCTTCTTTCCTACTTTGTTCCTTTGTAGATAATACAACAGATTAAAAAAATACACAGAACAGTATTAAGAACTAAAATTACATTGTGTTTGGCTACTTCCCTTAAACAGAACGACAGTGTTGGCCAACATTTGTATTCATTCCCATCAGCATTCTGGTTGTTTTTTTCTTCAAGGCCTGTCTTTTTCCTGAAGTGGTTCAATGGAAGATAGGAGTTGCTGAAATGTAGGGCGCTTTTCTGGAAGCTAAATAAAAGAAAAATATGAATGCTTTAGATGATGAAAGTCATAATTTAAAAGAACAAGGGGCTGGAGAGATGGTTCAGTGGTTAAGAGCACTGACTACTCTTGCAGAGGACCTGGATTCGATTCCCAGCACCCACATGGAAGCTATGAACTGTCCTTAACTCCAGTTCCAGAGGAATCCGAAGCCCTCTTCTGACATCCCACTGCATGACACAGGTGCACTCACATACATGCAAACAATACACTCATACACATAAAATAAAAATAACAAATAAAGTATTAAAAAGAAAAAAATCAGGGCTGACTCAGTTGATAGAGTACCTGCCTAGAATGCACAAAACCCTGGATTTCTTCCCCAGTACCATATAAATTAGGCATGGTGGCACACATCTGTAATCCCAATGTTTGGGAGGAAAGGGGCAGGATCAGAAGTCCAAGGTCATCTTTAACTACATAGTGAACCTGAGACCAGCCTGAGATACATGAGACTCTGTCTCAAAACTAAAAAAAGAACAGTATAAGGCAGGGGAGATGGTTCGGTGGGTAAAAGCACATGCAGTGCAATCATTAGGACCTGAGTTCAAATCCTCAGAACCCACAAAAAGGCAGGACATGTGTCATGGGAGGTGGAGACAGGAGAATCCCTGGAGGCATGTAGGCCTACTAGCCTGGAGCACACAAAAATGAACAAGAGATCTTGGCTCAAACAAGATGGAAGGTAAGGACCAACATCTGACATAAGCACGCCATGGCACTAGTGCATGCACACTCTTGCACACTCAAACAGAAACAATGCACACACACACACACACACAGACTACATAACATATGTATCCTTTAGTCCTAATACGAGTAGGCTTTTGTTTGTTTGTTTGTTTGGTTGGTTGGTTTATTTTGAGACAGGGTCTCACTGTATAGCCCTGGCTGACCTGAAACTTGCTATGTAGGCCAGGCTGCCCTCAAACCCACAGAGAGCTGCATTCCTTTGCCTCCTGAGTGCTGGAATTAAAGGTATGCACCACTGTATCCTGGCTTTCTTTCTTTCTTTCTTTCTTTCTTTCTTTCTTTCTTTCTTCCTTCCTTCCTTCCTTCCTTCCTTCCTTCTTTCCTTCTGCTCTTCTTTCCTTTTTTCCTTCCATTCTCAGAAGATAGAGTTTCACTGTTTAGCCCTGACTAACCTGAAAATCTATATATAGATCAGGCTGGCCTTGTACTCACAGAGATGCACTTGCCTCTGTCTCCCAAGTGTTGGGAATTAAAGGCATGCACCACTACACCTGGCACAGGTGACTTTTGATGTGGAAACACCATAGATTTTTCTACTTAGATGAAAACAAGGCAAGGGTACCTACTATATTGACATTTGTAACATCATGTTGAAATTACTAATCAATGCAATCAGAAAGCAAAAATAAGCCCCAAGAATTAGAAAAGGAAAAAGAAAATTATCTTTATTCGCATAGGACACAATTATATGTTTGGAAAATCCAATAGGAGAAATGATAGATGTACCCAAACTCTAAAGGATTTCACTAAGATAGCAGGATATAAAATGAACAAATCAACAGCCTTCACACATGCCAATAGCAACCAGTTGGAAGACATCATTTATAACAGCAACAACACCAAAATAAAATCTTTTGGTGGGCTCAATGGATGGATTCACACTGAAGGACACTGGGGAACACAAATCGTACACTATAGGCGAGAGAGAGAGAGAGAGAGAGAGAGAGAGAGAGAGAGAGAGAGAGAAACAGAGAGTTCATGAAATTGGGTGCGAGCAGTGGGGGGAGGTGTAGAGAGGGATGTAAATGCCATCAAACTATATTGCATAAAAATTGCAAAAATTTAATAAAAAAGAAAATTCAAATAATGACAATAAAAGAATCAAGGTAAAAAATATGTCTCTCTCACACAAGGAAAACGTCAAAGCTTTTGAAAGATACAAATGTGGACTTGAATATGTATTCAGAAAAAAAAATCAGTTGTCCTAGATGAAGATATGTCAGTGTCATGAAGTTGCTAAATTTTGCAAGTTAAAATATAAAGACATGAATGAGTTTATGTTAAGCTAAATGAATTTGTTTCATAGATTTTGAACTTGAAAAATGGTTAGGAAACTATGAACAAAGATAAACCATGAGGGTACTAGCCTACATAGCATCTAAATGTCATATAATATTTGTTATATAACAATATATGTATAATTAAAATAGTATGGTACTAGCATATGAGTACAAGGACCAGATAACAGAAGAAGCCCTAAAATAAAGCAAAGACATGTGGAAATATAGAATAACATTAGGGTGTCGTTTCACTGCCATTAAGGTGGCATCTTATCGCTTGGGACTATGTAGTCTTTTAGTAAACAGGGCTTCCAGCAACTGGATAAGGACTTTAAAATGATATCTTTGGATCATAGTTCATACTGTATTCCATAGCAAACATAAATCAAATCAGAGATCTACATAAAAAATAATGAAATCCTAAAAGCACTAGAGGAAAATCTGGGAGAATTCCATCATAATTTGGTTGTAGAAAGCCTAGGTAAGGAGCTGGGGGGATGCTCAGTAGGTAAAAGTGCTTGCCATGTAAGCATGAGAACCTGAGTTCAGATGGATAGAACCCACATAAAGCTGGGCACTGTAGTGCAAACCTATAATCTCAGAACTCCTGTGATGAGGGAATTCCCAGAAGCTTGTGGGCCAGCTAGCCTGGTGTACACAGTTGCAAACCACAAAATGAACCTGTCTCAAATAAGGTGGGAGGTGACGAATGACACTCGAGTTTGTCCTCTGACTTCTTCATATATGCTGTGGCACTCATGTGCTGAGAGAGAGAGAGAGAGAGAGAGAGAGAGAGAGAGAGACAGAGACAGAGACAGAGACAGAGACAGAGAGAGAACATGAGAACATATGCGAAGCCTTGAGATTCATTTCCAATACCACAAACATAAAAAGAAAGGCTATGCAAACATGACTTAATTTCCATAAACAATAAAAGCAAATACTGGGAAATTCAAGTATATTTCAAATCTTTTGCACATTAAAACAAGAAACACTATCAATCAAATAAAAATACAAATGTCAAACTATCACAAACTAGGAGTAAATGTTAGAAAATACTGACAACTTCTCATATAAAGCATTCATATCCCATGTTTATAAAGGGATCATTAAACCATGACAAAAAATGACGGTTGTCAGAAAGATATACAGTTGACCTTTAAAAGATGGAAAGGGGCTCAGTCTTATTCATAATGAGATACACATATTCAGTCTGCATCACAATGCTAATTTTCATCCTTCAGTTTAGAAAAAATATCAGAAGCTGAGCATGTGCTCCATTGTTGAGGAAAGCATATATTTATCTTTCTTGCTAGTGAAGAGTAAAAGTCCCAGGAGGATAAATCAGAACCTAATGAAAAAAAATCTAAAGATTTATTTTATTTAATTGTGTGTGTGTGTGTGTGTGTGTGTGTGTGTGTGTGTGGTGGAGGCTGTACAGGTACATGCAGGTAGGTGTCCTTGGAGACCCGAAGAAGGAATCATCAAATCCCCTGGAAGCTGGAGTTACATGTGGTTGTGAGTGCTCTTAATTACTGAGCCATTTCTCCAGCCTCAATCTAATGAAAAAAAAAAAAAAAGCAATGTTCTCCTAAGCATTTTATGGATTTGAAAAGGTGTAAAGTAAAATACAAAAAAGAAAGGGAAATCAAAATGTCTCCACTCTATGTTCTACAGGTAGGATCTCTAAGTGGGTATTATCTCTGTGTATACCCATCTTCATGGGTTTTGCCATAACTCATACACTTTTACGGACGAAGTGTGGAAAGCAGGAAGCCCCTTCCCATTCAGAACCACTGTCCATTTTGATGGTATAATTATAGTCCCAGATCTAGAGTAGGAGGTGCAGGGAGGTTCTTCATCTGACAGGTTAAAGCTTATGTCAGCCTGTTGATGGGCTGATTTCTAACAGGTCTCTGCTCAGACCCAATCTGACTCTCTGGTGCAGTCTGACATTCTCACCATTACTACTTTGTGGATAAGAAAATGTAGGCAGTCCTTATTCAGCATTCCAAGTACTGTAGAGTGGTCCACATTCAAAGCAATCATTTAAGGCTAAATGATGACATACGTGAAACAGTCTGCAGCCCTTGCTAAGTGGGAATAAAGGCTCCAATACAGGAGATTGAGGTCTATTTAAATTATGTGTGTCAGATTATTCATAGTTCTCCAAAAATAGTGGGTGAAGCATTTACTGTCCAGCAGGCACTGTTGTAGTGCTTTGAATCCACACAATAGTCCTATGAGTTAAGTAAAATTTTGCAGTAAACCATAGTGATGAACAAGGTCATTCAGCTAGTAAATAATCAAGGCAGGATGCAATCCAGATATTTAGGCTCTAGAATTTGCATGCTTAACATATGACACATTTGATTTTTACTAGTCAATGAATGAATTAGGCCCTTTTGTCATTAGGAAATACCGTATAAATAATGGTTATCAGCAATTATGTCTTGGCATGTGTGAGCACAGGCATATACCATGTTCACATGGGGAGGTGAGAAGACAATTTTGGGGAGTCTTTTCTCGCTTTCTGCATTGTTGAGGTCAAATCTCCCTTGTTTCTGCTGCTGCATTACATACTCTAGGATAACATGAGTTTGTGGGAAATTGTGATTCTCTCATTTCAGCATGGTAGTGCTGAGATTATACATGTGTACCACCACATCTGGCTATTTTTTAAAAGACGTTTTGTTTATTATTTTTATTGTATACATGAGTATATTGCCTGCATGTATATAGGTGCACCTGTGTTGCACAATGCCCTCAGAAGTCAGAAAAGGGTGTTGGATTCCTATGGAACTGGAGTTATGTATGGTTGTTAGCTGCAATGTGGGTGCTGGGAATCAAACCCAGGTCCTCTGCAAGAGCAGCCAGTGCTCTTAACCACTGAGCCATCTCTCCAGGCCCCTGGCTATCTTTTTAAAGACTTATTTTTTATTTATGTATGTTTATCTGTGTGTCTATATGCACATATGTGTGTGTGGCCACGTACAGAGGCCACAAAAGGGCATAGAATTCCTTTGGCGTTAGCGTTTCAGGCAGTTGTGAACGACTCAATGTGGGTGATGGGAACCAAACTCTGATTCTCTGTAAGAGCAGTAAGCTCTTAACCACTGAGCCATTTCTCCAGCACTATCCACATTTTTTTTTTAAATAGGGGTTTCAGGAATTGATCTGGGTCAACAAAGCTAGTACATTACTGCTGAGACATCGCTTGGCCCTGAGAAATTAATTGTGTTCTTAGAAGTTTCTTTCTTGTGTACTGCTCAAACAATTTCAATGGCTTCATATTGCCTATAAGAGTCAAATTTTCACTTCTTTTTCTTCCTCCTCCTCCTTCTTCCTGTCCTCCTTCTCCAGCTTAAATAATCTGGATCAGACTTACTCTTCCCAATTGATTTTTCAGCCTTTGCCACAGTAGGTCAGCCGGGGGACACCATGCGTACTTCTTGCTTCCACACCTTTGCTTATGCTAGTCTCACCTGGACACTAGCTGGCACCATCTCAACTCACATAACAAGGGGATTTTGAAGAGATTTTCTGATATGATTCAGGTACCAGAGAATTCAGGAAGCAGTTCTCTTTCCTCTGAGGTCTTCTTGAATCATTGTGTGCAAAGATCTTGATTTCAATGAGGCCAGTGGTGGGGTCTCATACCTAAGTTCCCCAATTAGTTGTCTAAACATAGAAGATGGTTTGCAAGTGAATCTCTTCCACTTTAGGCTCACATCTACTTCATGTGACACACCTATTCTCTACCTATATGGCATGCTTTTAGTTGGTGTTTGAGAGGCAGGGGAAGAAATGATGGGATGTTGTTTTTTATGTGATCTTTGTGTGTGGTCAGATGTTCTTGTCATACATTTTTGAGTTGAGGATAGACTTCATAGATTTGTTGAGAACAGGGACACTGGCACTATCATCCTGCCTCCTTTAATAACTATCTGATCTTGACTTCCTTGGGCCCCTATGTCCTCACCCAACAGTTTTAGTGCTGATGCTAGTACTGACCTCATAGGGTATTTTCTGCTGAGCTAATATTTACAAAGTTCTTACAATAGTGTTGTATACAAGTTGTTCAGGAAATTTTCAGCACCGCCATTTTGTTTTGTATCACAAACAAACATGATCGAGGGTCATTTCCAATGTCTGTGTAGCAGGTATTTACCCTTATCCCTACTGATGCAACCCTCCCCCACCATGGAGACCCCTTCCAGCCTCTTCACAGGGTGTACTTGCCTCATGCCAGCAACTGTACATGATCTGGTAGATGGTGTCTGATGCCAGTTGGGGCCGGTAGAGTCTATGGCCCTGGGAGACCTTCACAACCACCTGGGAGTTGTCATACAAGTCATAGGGCTGCTTCCCAAGACTGAATACCTCCCACATCAGGATCCCTGCACCAGCATCGAGGAGCAGTAGGCAGACAGAAAAGAAAGAGAGCCAACGTCAGAAGGTCCAGTGTCTGTGGAATGAACTTTACATCACAGATACAAAAGGTCATAGATCAGAGCAAGGGATTTCTGGGAGATGAGGCCTAGTGAAAAGGGGAGGGCATGGAAGGTGACCTTGGACATCACTTCTGGAGCCTAGGGCCTTATGTTCCTTGTCCTTGTTACAAAGCAAGTGAATGGCAACAGCAGCCTCAGTGGGAACCACTTGGAACCAGGGTTCATGACTGCTTGCAAGAGGAAGCTAGGGTCTCTTGCGGTCTCACATTGATGACTGCCTGTGTAGTGAGCAGTCATTCCAACCCTTGTGAGTAATGAAATCCTCACCCTTTCTCTCTGCTTTGGTGGCTGTGTAAAGTTCATTGAACAATCAAACTGCCTTTTAGTAGAAATGTAAACACAAAACTATAGATTTCTATCTCCTTGTCCTCTAGGTCTATTGCTGTAATCCATCAGTCACTGTCTTTCCTGAGTGAGGCACCATTTTGGGAATCTGATCAAAGCCTCAGGCTTGTTAAAATGAGCTCACAGCATATCTGTATTCAGTTTCAGGATGTTCACAGCCCTCCAGAGTTCATGGAGAACATGGTGGGCTCCAGGATAAGATACCGAGTTGTGGTGTTTATGATGATCAAGAGAATGACTTTTGGGGTCACTTAGGTGTGGCCTTCAAAGATGAGCTCTCCTTCTCAAAGGCAGGGTAAATTCCTTAATACCTCCCAGGCTCAGCTTTTCTATTAAAGAGTATTAGCACCTTCTGAATCTGCCACAAGAATTAAGCAAACTACAACACGTATTGCTCTTAAAAGAGAGCACTGGAAAGTTTGAAGTGCTATCTGAATGGTGCTGTTCTGTCCAAGGACAAATAATTCAACAGTCAACCAGGTCCAAAATATTGGAAAACCAGAAGTATATAAGAAGGAAGAAAACTGTTTTAAAACAGCGACCTCAAACTCTGACTTGTAGGCTACAAATTTTATATGAAATATTAACATAATTAAACAACTTTGCGTGTTGTGACTGGTCTGCAGAGGACCTGGGTTTTGTTCTTAGCACCCACATGGCAGCTAACAACCATCTGTAACTTCAGTTCTACGGATTCTGACACCCTCTTTTGACCTCCATGGACACTGCACGACATGGGTGCACTTACATGGATGAAGGCAATATACTCATACACATAAAATAAAATAGTAAATAATTTTTTTTCTAAATATTTAAAACCTATAAAAAGAGGGATGTTCCCTCACAACTTTCTCTTTGAAACACTGCATGCTTATTTCAAAGTTAATATCACAACTGTATAAAACAACTGTGGGCAGGGCCTCTTCTTTGAGAATTGCTTTAAGAGGTCCTGGTTCATTTTGAATATACATATTGGGGGCAAATCATTTAAGAATAGATTTGCTGTTTGTAAACAGCCAGAAAATATATGGAATCAGGTTGTGTTACATAAGATGGATAATCGGGTTGGGAAATGCTGTCTTTGATCAAAAGGCTATAACTATGGAATGAGAGCACCAATATTACAAATATCATTCAGTAGGCATATCAGTTGATGCATGGATACTAAAACTAATTTTGACAACAAGGGCCAAACTTAATCAGCACAAAATGTCTTATTTGTGACTTTTCCTTTTTTGTGTACATTTGATTATCTTTTCCAATGAAAAGTGACACTTTTTAAAAGGGAATATTTATTTTTATAAAACTGATGCAGAAAAATTAATTAGCTAACTGATTTTTTTAAAGATGTGTTGCATGTGTTAAGTGATTGATAAAACTGTACTTATGGATGAAGACAAGCATGCAATAGTTTTTTATCATATCATAAGTAGCATATTTTATTACTTTATGATAATTTATCAATACCAGATTGTGAATCCTGGTATTGTGAATCAGACAGTGACTGAAAACTGTTCTGACACTGTCAACATATTAAACAACAAACCTTGACAACAGATTCATAATTTAAGAATCTTTTTCTTTTTATAATTACCTTTCCTAAATTTGGTTTCTTTCTTTTTAGTTTTGGTTTATCAGGTTTTTTTTTTTTTTTTTTTTTTGGTGCTGGAGATCAAACCCAGGGCCTTGAGTATGCTAGGAAAATGCTCTCACACTAAGCTATATCAGCAACTCTATTATTAAATTTGTTGTTGTTCTGAGAAAGGCCTAGGTATGTAGCCTAGACTGGCTGGCAGCTCGTAATACTCCTGCCTCAGCCTCTTGAGGGCTAGGATTACAGGTATACATTATTATGACCACCTTGAACTAGTAAATTTTAATATAGACCTTCTAGGAAAATAGCAATACTAGTTACCAAACTTCTGTTGAAATAAACAGCAATGGTTGTACTTGCTGGTGGGGAGAAAAGAACACAAAGTTAGATGGGTGAGGAGGTGGGAGTAGATCTGGGAGGAGTTGGGGGAGGGAAGAATATGATCAAAATACACTGTATGAAGTTATCAAAGTATTAATAAAAATATTTTTAGTCAGGCATGGTAGCCAACACCTTTAATTCCAGCATTCAGAAGGTACAAGTAGGTGGATCTCTGTGAGATCAAGGCCAGCCTGATCTATATAATGATTTCCAGGCCAGCCAGAATTACAGGGAGACCTAGTTTCAAATAAACCAAAAAGAATTTTTTTAAAAATACAATGGTATTTTAGGTTTTACGGGTCATGTGGTATCTGTGGCGATTCCTCTGTTATTGTGGCACAAATTCAGCTACAGACAACATGGAAGTGAATGGGCATGGCTGTAGCCAATAAAACTTTATCTACAGAAACAGAACACCTAATTTGGTCCAGGGCTGTTGTTTCCTACCCCTGATCTAAAATGTAAACTTTCACAAGGGGTGGAGATGATTTGAAACATAGTATGAGTTTGCCATGCTTTGAAAGTGTGGTTCCCAGTTTGGTGCTATTACAAGGTGTAGAAAGTTTAAGGCCTTGAGAGGCTTTATGGTCATGAAGAATGTGCCCTGAAAGGGAGACAGAGATCCCATCCCCTCCTCTTCCTCTCTCTTCTTTCTGTTCATGACGTGAATAGCTTTGCTCCACCACATCTTCCATTCCACCTGCCTCACCATGGACCCTAAGGCAACAAATCTAACCACAGGCTGGAACCTTCAAAACTGTGAACCATGATAAATTGTTTCTCCTCCTAAGGTGACTATGTCACATATCAGTTAGAGTAATGAAAATCAGACTAACATGGAGCTAAAGAAAGTATACAGTCGTGCCTGATGCATCCATTAGGGATGTTCAAAGAATCTGCCCATTCAGAAGAGAGTGAGTGGTTTATCACAGTTACACATTCATATTGATCATCTGTGATTTCAATTTAGGGCTTTCAAGCTTTTGTATTTCAACAAACTGACATTTAAGCTTTAATGATCTCTTTTTAAAAACTGAGGCTGGGAGAGGTGAGGCACATCTGTAATTCTAGCTTTTGGGAGACAAATGAGAGAAAGGATTATGAGTTTGAGGCCAGCCTGGGTTACATTGCAAGATACTGCTTAATAAACAAAACAAAATTAAAACCATTTGAAAGCTTGGTTGGCAAAGATCCTATATTCTTTGATTTTGTGGAAAGATGCTGGCCTGATGTAAATTATGTAATGCGCAGAAGACTTACTAACATCTAACCCAAGAAAGTAAATGATCCTCTTCACCCTCTTGCTTGTCTCAGATTGTATGTGTAAGTTTGTAAATGCTCAAGGTCTTTGTTCAGATGGATGTTGCTGCTCTTGTGGTTTCCTGTTGTGGAAGCCATCTTATGAAACAGGACTGGGAGCTGTGTGGTCACTTCCTTACCAAATGCCCATACGTCTGATTTGCTGCTGTATTTGAAGTAGTGAAACACCTCTGGGGCTGACCACTTGACTGGAAACTTTGTGCCCACTGAACTCACATACTGGTCGTCAAGAACATATCTGCAGGGAAAACATCAACACAGACGTTATGACACATGGTGGTTCAAAATGGGAAGATCTCTACTGGCCATGATTGTCTGCATGGCAGGACAGGCTGGTGAAGAAGGATATGGAGTCATTCAGAGTCAGTTGAATGGATCAGTTTTCTGGATTATTTTGGATCTCTCTCTCTCTCTCTCTCTCTCTCTCTCTCTCTCTCTCTGTCTCTCCTCTCTGGTGTGTGTGTGTGTGTGTGTGTGTGCACGCACATGTGTCTGTGTGTTATATGTGTGTGTGTTCCTATGCAGAGATCAGAGATCAATGTTGAATGTCTTCCTCAATAAGTCTCCATCTGATTTCTTAAAGACTTAAAAAAATTTAATTATGTGTACTTGTGTGTTTGTGTGTACATATTTGTGCACATGAATGCATTTGCACACATCAACCAGAAGAGTGTGTCAGATCCCCTGGAGGTGAAATTACAGACAATTGTGAGCTTCCTAATGTGGGTGCTGGGAACTGAACTCCAGTCCTCTTCAAGAGGAGCAAGCACTCTTAACTGCTGAGCCACCCCTCTATCCCATCCACTTTATTTTTTGAGACAGGATTTTTCACTCTGGTTGGCTAGACTGGTTGACCAGCAGGCCTGAGGGATCCTCTTGTCTCTGCCTCTTAATTACCAGGATTACAGGCACACTGTAGTGCCTGAGTTTTATGTTAGGGACTTTGGATCAAACTCAGGCCCTAATGCTTGTGCAGCAAGCATTTTAACAGCTTAGCTACTTCCTCCACCTAAAACAGCTGACAAGAATACTACATATCAAAATGTGTTAGGGATCACCACTATAGTTGGAAACATCAGGAAAAAAGCTATCAGGGGAGATTACTGGCTTACCTAGTCATTCCAAAGTCCGAGACTTTCACAGAGAGATCGCTGTCCACCAAGCAGTTCCGAGCAGCCTTGGGAATGAAAGCAAAGTCCCTAAGTAGTAAAACTGACGAAGAATCGTCCAATGTCAAAATCACACATTTTTATTCCCTTCAGCAGAACCAAAATCCAATAGCCAATCACACTCTCAATTGTTCTGAAACGCTCTTTTTGTGTCTTCTAATTTTCAGTTTTTCAAGATGAAAATGTGCTTGCAAAAGCATGTTCATCCAAGCACCCAAATTGATTGAAAATATATTTTGAATATAGAATCTCAGTTTACTGAGAAGAGAACAAAAATGTCTTCCACAGATTCTTAGAAGGCATGGTTGCTGTGCCAGGGATTTACGGGACGCATGAGTTTAGTGTACATAACCTGCTTCCTGTTTAGCCCAGTAAAATCTCTGAAGATAAATCCCACTAAATACCAAACACAGCACTCTCAACTCCCACCCCAACCCAAACACACTCACACAATTTCCCTTCCCTTTTTGGACTTTTAATTATTGTATCTAGTCTCTGCCTCAGCACTAAACCCCAATAGTTTTGTGAAACACTAAATTGGCCCAAGTTTTTCCTTTCCACCTGTTCTTCATACCACAGCATAGCTGCCTATGTCGATCTTTAAAAAATATTTTGTTGACTCTTCAAGAATTTCATAGAATATATTTTTATAACATTCAGAGACCCTCTCTTTCATCTCTACCCCACTCTACCAGCCCCCAATCAATGTCCTCTATTATTATTTTTATCTTTTTTGAAAGGCTTATAGAATCTAATCTACTCCCCAAATACTCTTGGGTATGTGTCTATCCCTTGGAGCCTGGTCAACCCATCAGGAGTCACATACCTAAAAAAAAACTGACTCTTCCTCTCTCAGCAGCTATCTATTGCCAATAAATCCCCAGCTAGAGCTTGGGCTTCTTGCCCACCTACCCCATACTCCATGCTGGGTCCCTATCTGCCTTGGGAATACACAAGTCTTGTGCATGCTGTCACAAGCACTGTGGGTTCATATTTTCAGATACCCTATGGCATTTACACAACACGGTTTCCCAATATTGGTCTGCCACCTCTGGCTCTTAGAATCTTTCTGTCTACATCTTCCACAAGATCTTGATGGCTTATTTTACTGTTACTGCTCTTTCCATGCTTCATGTTTTATTATAAAATTATGATTTTTATTGCAAATGTATGACATGCTCACATAAGTCATGAGTGTGAAAAGAAAAAGTGAAGATATCATCTTTGTCAGACCTCCCCATGGCCCTATGCCTGGAGGAGGGAATTGTGGTGTATGCTGTCTCCTTTCTTTGACACTCCAATGGCTTGCCTTACCAAGTCCCGATGTATGAACTGGTGGCTCTCCAAGAAGGCCATGCCTTCACAGACATCGTAGCACATTTCTAAGAGCTGGGAGGGTCCGAGTCCTTTCCCATGACTCTTCAGATAATTCAGCAAGCAACCGTTGGTTATATATTCAGTCACTATGTATATGGGGTATTTCTTTGAACATACTCCATAGAATTTAACTAGCTTGGGATGGTTGAGTTTCCTGAGAAAAGAACAGATTTGCAAAGTTCAGTATGTTGCACTCCATTTTTCCCATGCCCTGAGCAAGGTTGAGCAGGTTTTCATTTCCATCTTCTACTTGAACAGAGAAAGAGAACAGTTAAGTTTAGGATCTTATGTTGGGAAAAAATAACTTTTTAAGGAAAAAAAATTTTAATGATGCCTCATATTCGACATTGGCAGGTCTGCCAGCAACTTAGCAGTTTTTACAGAGAATCGGTACAGCATCATGTTAAAAATTTATAACATGAAGAATGTAGGTAAAATGAAAATAGTTGCTGTTTTAGGAAAGTAAGAGTAGACTACAGATAATCTTTCATTTTTTTCTTCTTTTTTCCTCTTTCTCTTTCTTGATTTTTGATTTTTAAAAAATATTTCATTTATTATTTTTATTTTATGTGTATGCATGTATTGCCTGCATGTGGGTAAGTGCACCCGTGTCGTGCAGTGCCAGAAGAAGACAGAAGAGGCTGTTGGATCCCCTAGGACTGGAGTTATGGACAGTTGTTAGCTGCCATGTGGGTGCTGAGATTTGAACCCAGGTCTTCTGCAAGAACAATAAGTGTTCTTAACCACTGAGCCATCTCTCCAGCCCAAATTTTTGATTTTTAAAAATAATATTTTATTACTATTTTTATTTTATGTGTTTGAATGTATTGCCTGCTTGTATATAAGTGCACCCTTGTTGTGCAATGCCCATGGAGGTCAAAAGGGGGTATTGGATTCCCTGAAACTGGATCTATGGGTTATTGTTAGCCACCATTTGGGTGCTGGGAATTGAACCTGGGTCCTCTGCAAGAGCAGTCAGTGCTCTTAACTGCTGAGCCATCCACTTCTCCAGTCCATCTTTTTTGATTTTTCTAAAAAAACGCATGGTATGTGTGTGTGTGTGTGTGTGTGTGTGTGTGTGTGTGTGGCCACAGGACAAACTGAGTTGTCATCCTCAGCAAAGCCAACCACCTCCTTTGAGACAGGATCTCTCACTGAACTGGAGTTTGCCAAGCAGGCTAGACTAACTGTCCAGTGAGCCCCAGGGATCCTCATGTCTCCAGGTCTCAGAGCTAGGATTATAACCGGGGCCACCATGCCTCGAATTTTTTACATGCGTCCTGGAGGTTAACTTTTAAGGATTATTTATAATTGCCAGGTCTAATGACAAATACATGCTCTAATATTATACCAGGACAGAGGGGTTACATCTTGTGCCTAAGAAAGTTTCTCTAAGGATTTTCTGTTCCATCAAAGGAGGATACCAAGGAATCCTTCCCCAGTTACCAGTTCAGTTACTAAGGATAGAACCAGATACATAATTTGCAGATTCTAGTGAAATATGAACATAGAAAAATCATTTAAAAATTATTTTGAGCTTTATGCAGTGGTATTCCCAGCACTTGGCAAACTGAGATAGGGGCATTGCTGTGACTTTAAGGCCACACTGGGTTACAAAGTGAGACCCTGTCTGAGAAACACAAACCAAACACAAATTATTATTTTGTGATGTGGAAGTAGAACTTTATTTTTTTACTTATTTTTATTTTATGTGTATGAGTATTGTACCTGCATGTAAGTGCACCCATGCCGTGCAACGCCCACAGAGGACACAAGAAGACGTTGGATCCCCTGGAACTGGAGTTATAGACAGTTGTTAGTCTCCATGTGGGTGATGGAATTCAAACCCAGGACTTCTGCAAAAGCAGCCAATGCGCCTAACCACTGAACCATCTCTCCAGTCCTGAAAGTAGAACTTTAAAGCAAGTGCTGGAGGTCCTGGTCCTGGCACATGTGGGAGTGATACGACCATAAAGTCAGTCCCAGCCAAAGGCTTGTCTTTAAGCAACACCTTCGCTTCTGAACAATTCTGCGATTATGGTGGAAGTGATTGTTCTGACACTCCAGTTTCCTTTGATATTGTGTGTGTGTGTATGTGTGTTCTTGTGTGTACATGTGGACACATGTGGAGGCCAGAGGTCAACGTTGGGTGTCATTCCTCAAGAGCCATCTACCTTGTGTTTTTCAGATAGGGTCTCTCACTGGGACTGTGGATCCATCGATTAGGCCAGGTTAGTTGGCTACTGAACCCCAGAGAGCTACCTGTATCCTCCTCCTCAGTGCTATGATTACATGTGTGCATCACTATACCCAGGTTTTTAATGTGCGTTCTAGGGATCGAACTCAGGTCCCCATGCTTGCATGACCAGCACTTTACTGACTGAGCCATCTCTGCAGCCAGATTTCAACTATTTTTGACCAAGGCCCTGCTATAACACTTTCTGATCCATATTGATTTGTTCGCTAAAAGAGTGACCAGCTTTGCTATTTTTCCCAGGATAAGTGAGTTTCTAAGGATACCGGACTTGCAGTACCAAAATCAGGAAAGTCTTAGGTAAACCTGGATGGTAGAAAGTCTAATTCAAGAAAAGGGTGAATTATATAGAAAGGAAGGAGAGGCGAAAAAGAAAAAAATGAAGGGAGGGGAGAATGAGAGAGAGAGAGAGAGAGAAAGAGAGAGAGAGAGAGAGAGAGAGAGAATGCTCTAAGAGTTGAGGACTGTGCTTGCAACTGAAACATTAGGAAGGGTATTATCATTTGTCAGTTGAGGAACGAAGAATAGTGAGAAAGTTTTACAAGATTGTATTGATAGTACTGAGAAGGAAAGCGATATTGTTAGCAGAATATTAGTTTTCAGTACTGTCTTAGTCCCGGGTAATCGTCCCTCTCTGTCTCCCATTCCACCATGCATGGTAAAAAGAGGTCATACTGCCAAGGGCTCATTTCTTCTAACAACTTATGCATCTGTTTCTTGGACACTATTGGAAGTACCAGGACCATAGAACCTCCTCTCTCTAGTACTGAGGGCCCTTTCAAGGCTTCTGAAGACTCCTTATAGGTCTATCCCTTCAAGGATGAACCACACTACCCATAACCAGTATCATTAGCTAATGCATAGCTGTCTGTAGGAAATCTGGAGGGAATTTGGATATGCTGCGTACATTACTGAGACCCGCCAAAGCATAGGACAAAGTTGTGAGGGTGAAAAAGATCAAGGATAGAGTTTGGAGGCCCTGAGGCCAGAGGCTCATTTCTCTATGAAGTTATGAGTATTCTAAATTCAAACATAGCTTTTCAAGTTGCTATGCAGGTGTACTTGTCAAATTATGAACACAGCACTGATTTTATTTTAAAGTTTGTTAGGTCATATTAAAACTTGAAAATATTTCTATCTACAGCATGCTCCAGAGACTGTTAAACATAATGTTCTCCTATGGTGAGATTCAAATTGCCACTTCTCAGGAGAAACTTACATCATGGTCTGGGCCTCCTGAAAGAATTCATCTTCTGACATGGCACCCTCCTTGATCATCTTAACAGCAACATCGTATTGTCCTTTCCACTTGCCCAGCTGGACCACTCCAAACTGGCCACTTCCCAGCTCCTTCACCAAGGCAATCTCTTCTCTTTTTAGTTCCCAAATTCCTAATGAAGCAAGGCAGACATTTCTGAGACTGAGCTCATAACTTCCAAAGTGACTTCTTATCCAACTTATATCCACAATATGAAGAACAATATTATTTTAAGTTAATAACTTTAAAAAATCCTCAGCAAAGTAGTTTTATGACCACATCACAGGAAAACAGTTCTCAAAGCAGCTGCAGTTATTGATAAAAAGACTCAGAACAAACTATTTTTGCCCAACTAGGGGCATCTTGGAGAAAGCCAATGTTAAGATGTGCTGGATGCCCTTAAGGTTGATAAACCATTGTTAGATTTTCTTATAAAGCAAATCAAAAGGTGATGTGGGTAGATGTTATTACCCTAAACATAAAAAGCTGAGCACTAGCATGGAATCTAGAAAAAAATCAAGGACAGTTAAGGCATTATTGGAGGCTAATCTCAGCATCTGATAAGAATAAACTCTTGAGACTTGTTTTGATAATACTGGAGGGATTAGAGATTTAGGTGTGGGGAGATGTTTTAAAAGAAGATGAATAAAATATGTTAGGGCTAAATTTATCCCTTGAATAGTCTAAAGAGGACCCTTCCTTCCTGTCACCCATCATTTATCAGTTAGGCAAACCCAAAATGATAGGAAATGGAGTTTAAAAGCCCAATGGTGTGTCCATACCACTTCCTAGGGATATAGAGGCTGGGACCTTGTTGGCCTTGGTTGACACAGGGTGGCGGAGCCTTGTGATCATGCCTGCAATGGAATCAGCATCACATCATCACATCATTATCACATAATGTTACATAGCACAGATTCACACTCTTCAGAGAAGCTGAGTGGGGGGATTCAGCATTTTTTGATGCAGAAAGAGAACGTGCTGTGAGTATATCCGTCCTGTCCTTGTATTAAGTGGCTTGATTTGATGCATCTGCTTCATGCAAAGCAGTTCCATAGGAATTAGTTGCTTGATAGAATTTTTAATTTAAAATAAATTCTTATTCATATTTTGCTATGCTATACTTACTTATGAATACAAATAGCACATATATTTGACAATTTTTTCAAAAATCCATATATATAATCACATAAAAGAAGCTGATTTTAAAAATTAAATCTATTTCTAAATTTTATTCAATGGTCATTTTCATTGTTTATATAGTTATAGTGAATTTAGATAAAATCATTATAATTTTACAGTGCCTTGAATGAACCAACTCAAAAAGTAAATGATTCTTTTTTGTTTTTTGCTTTGTTTTTTAGAGACAGGGTCTCCCTGTGGCCCCAGCTGGTCTGAAACTCACTATGTAGACCAAGTTGGCCTTGTTCTTACAGAGGGCTGCTTGCCCCTGCATCCTGAGTGCTGGGATTAAAGGCATACAGCACTACACCTGACCCCCCCAAAATAAATGATTCTTGCTTTAAATATGGGATAGTTTCATAGTCATGGGAACTACCACACATGAATTTTGCATTCCTTTCTGTTTTTATATATTGGTTTCTTTTTATGAGTGTTAACCAAATATTTTCAGCACTCTACCTTTAATCAGCAGAAGTAAATAGCATGTACAATATGAGTTTTTATTTGACAAAAGCATGTGAATATCCACCATGTACAGAAATATATACATAAAATGACCTCTTGGTACAAAAAATTATGAGTAATTTAAAATATTGTGTGCTTTATGGTTTTTATTAAGAAATGCAATATTTTGGTAATAAAATATTTTGATTAAAAATAAATTAATGTATTTAAAAATTAAAACATTCCTTTGAAATGTGTATGTACACCTGGTGCTGTAATGACCATTGTGTGAATCATAAAATACACCAAGAAGCAGAAAATTTAATAAAAATATTTTTAAAACACACCATTAATTCAACATTTTAAAATCTTCTTTTCTATCCCATGAAGAGTCTACTGCATCCTGTAGGGTGTAATCATTCATTTAGAGATATCTATTGATATAACACTTTTTTCAAATGGCACTCTTGAGGTAGTACCAGATAAACTGAATAAATTCGAAAAAAAGAAAATGCAAACAAGAACCAAAATGGAAGCCAAGTCAAGTGACATGCAGCAGCACTACTTAGATGTGGGGCCCATGTACATTTTTTACTCATCGTTGGAAACTCATCCAGTCACTGCCTGTAAGAGGTACAATTACAGGCCTGGGAGAAGGTTCAGCCAGTAAAGTGCTTGCAGTATAAGCATGAAGATCATTGCAGAAGACGAGGTGGAAAGACCGTAAGAGCCAGGGGTGGTGGATGAGCACACTAAAACGGAGTTTTCCAGGCAGCTGGGAACTTGCTTATATGAACCTAAGGCAATGGTGACAACATGCACACGATCCAAGCAAACTCAAGCCAGACAAAAACCCAGGTGGAAGTGGGGAAATGGGGAAGAAGCCCCAATCTTGGCTGAAGAACTACTGATGCTGATCACTGCTGGGTGAGGGAGAATTGATCTTGTTAAAGGGAGTGATGCTAGATAGCCTGACCAGGCTTCACTGGATGAATTCACACTGAGGGACATATGAGGACACAAACTTGACTCAATAGACATTAACATATATGACAGAATGCATGAAATCCTGTGGGTGGCCTATGGGGGGTGCAGATAAGGGAGGGGTCTAAATATGATTAAGATCTATTGTATGAAATGCACAAAAATTCAGCATGCACCATGGTGTGCATCTGGAATTCCAACACCATGGAAGCAGAGATAGGCAGATCTCTGGAGCTTGCTGGCCAGCCAGCCTAACCGAATCAGTGAGCTCCAGGTTCCGGGAGAGATTTCATCTCAAAAATTAAGGTGGAGAAGCCGGGCGTGGTGGCACACGCCTTTAGTCCCAGCACTTGAGAGGCAGAGGCAGGCGGATCTCTGTGAGTTCGAGGCCAACCTGGTCTACATAGTGAGTTCCAGGCCAGCTGGGGCTACAGGGAGACCCTGTCTCAAAGACAAAAAAAAAATTAAGGTGGAGAACCCCTATTGAAAACACCCAGTATGGAAATCTGGCCTCTACACATATGCACATATGTTGTGCACATATGCACACACACACATAAACATGTACGAAAACATACCACATGTAAACACACAGAAGTACTATTACAGAAAATGTAGGGATACGCATAAATTACATAAAGTTTTAAAGACAAAATAGCATCCCATGTTAATGAATATGAAAGAAATTGTTGCCAGTAGGCTTGTACACTTCGACAAACCGTTTGGTAATTTCTAAATTTAAAATTGTCTCCTCCTTTGTCTTAGAAATTAACTATAGAATCTTTCCAGCAGGTGCACAGAACTTCGTGAGTAGAAATATGCAATGAATTTATATTTATGGTGAAACTAAAACATACAAATAGTTTTATGAAAATAAATTTTCTGTCCGCCAACTTCATTCTTCCTGGTATTATAGAGTGTGTTGTGTTGGATTTGAGGAAATGTGAGTTACAAATTACAACAGACAAAGAAATTGATAGTATTTTTTTCTCAGTGCTTGGTGCACTGTATAATATTAGGAGGATCCATAGTATCCAAGAGATCTGACATTTATACTCAAGTGTCCATAATAGAAACATTGAAATAAGTTACCTGCTGAATTGTGCTGATGATAGTGAATGAGTTTTGGAATGGAATCAAAACAGTAGTTTTCTGCCAGGTATAGTTTGTTTTCAGCATTGGTATGCACATGGTAATGTTTGACTGTTCCTTTTTTATCACTAGTACAGAGAAAAGAATGTTAGGATGTTTTAAACAAACACATGATTAAACAGTGGTTAAATAATTATTTTGGATGCGTTTGCAGATTATGGAGAAGAAACACAAGGATAGTGCGTCAGTCTTGACATCTGGCTTTTCTCTAAAAGCATCCATGACAGTCAGTAACTATGGAAGAGGGTTCCTCTCTCAACTCAGTGTATCCTTTGTGCACAGACAAAATTCACACGCTATAAAATTTTAGCTTTAGTTTCTGGCAAAATGTCACAGTGAGTAAAGGTGCTTGCTACCAAGCCTGGAAACCTGAGTTTGATTCCCGTGATCCGTATGGTGGAAGAAGAAAACTGGCTCCCACAAATTGTCCTCTGACCTCCGTACTTGTCCCCCCCACCCCAGCACACAAAATTAGTAGATAAAAATGTAATAAAGAGCCAGGTGTGGTGGCACACACCTTTAATCTCAGCACTTGGGAGGCAGAGACAAATGGATATCTGTGAGCTCCAGGCCTGCCTGGTCTACATAGCGAGTTCCAGTCCAGCTGAGGCTACTGGGAGGCCCTGTCTCAAAAACAACAGCAACAAAGTAATGTAAAATTTTGATGTCATTTCAATTTTATATACTGTTCCACTCTTAGTAAGGGTAAAATCTACTGAGCCTACCTTTGATGGTTAAGAGCCTTGAAATTCTTTAGGATTATGTGAGGCTATAAATTCTTTTCTAATAATGGACGGAAAAAAGGGGGGACAAAGGTGGATTAGACTGTATGTACTCTCACCCTAGAGCTCCTTTGGGAGCAGGGCATACAGGAAGAAATGAATAGGGGTATATTTTCTCATACAAGACGCCTCTATCCCAGCAACAACAGTACTAGTTATCGCTGTCCGTTTACTAAGTGTTTACTATGTGACAGGCCGTGCTATGATCCAATAACTATATTACATACATTTTCCACATAAAATATTTTCTTCTAGGACTGGAGAGATCTCTCAGTGGTTAGAGCCCTGACTCCTCTTGCAGAGGACATAGGTTCGAATCCCAGCACCCATGTGGTGGCTAACAACTGTCTGTAACTCTAGTTCCAGAGGATCTGACCCCCTCTTCTGTCCTCTGAAGGCACTGCATGATATGGCTACACTTATACTCATGCAGGCAATACATTCATACACATAAAATAAAAATAATGAATAAAAAATTAAAAAATATTTTCTACTTTTCCTCCAGTTCTAGAAAACAGTGGTGTACACCCATTCTGGCTAATCAGGAATAATATGCCTGTCTTAGATTTTAGAGTATGGCATGGTGGTCAAGAACTTGACTTTGAGGACAGTTTTTCCACTTGCTAGTGAAGATTTTGTGTGTGCGTGCGTGTGTGTGTGTGTGTGTGTGTGTGTGTGTGTCTGTGTGTTTGCACATGCACAATACCTGGCACAGCACTGCCTCCTCTTACAGAGGACCTGGGTTCAAATCCCAGCACCCACATAGCAGCTAACAGCTGTCCTAACTCCAGTTCCAGGGGATCCGGCGCCGTCTTCTGACCTCCGCGGTCATGCAAGACATGTGTGAACTTATATACATGCTAGCAACACACTCATGCACATAAATTTAAAAAAAAATAAAAATTGCAATTAGAAAAAGGGAAGAGGGTGTTTCTGTTTGTTGCAGATGACCGATCTGCTGTTAGTGTCAGTATGAGCTGATGAAGCTTCATAAAAGAGAATTGCTTTCATTTGATTCCTTATCTATTTAATAATTCATCTACTTAATTAGCTTTGAAAATGAATCTGAGTGATGGAGCTTGAAGAGGAGGACATCTAATACTGAATTTGGCTGTATCCAGAGGACTACAGTTGTTTTGATGCTCAGTGAACAGAATGTTCTCCTGTTACTGGATTTGTTTCAGGCAGAAGCCATGTGCAACCTAGTGTATGAGCTCACTGGAGACATGGATTCTGGTATTGCCAAATGTTGTGTGGCCACTCAGCACACACCCTATTATCTCAAGTTGGAAGTAGATACTCTGGAAAACAAATCTCAAAATAAAAATTCCTTTATCATGATCTAATTTATTATAAATACATATGCATGCTCTGTGGGGTAGGGCACATGTCTACACAAGTCATTCAATCCAACTGTTAATTTTTTTTAAATGGTCTAATCAATCAAGATTTTGTCAGATCCCCATTCCCCAAACATTGAAGGTTTCAGTGTATTCACAGCAGTATGGATGAAGGAATATGGGTTGGTTATTTTGCTGTTGGAGGTTTAGCTTTAGATTGGTCATTTAGGTTTGTAGGCTTGTCTTTAAAATCTCTCTACAAACCTCAGTCTTCTCATCTGCAAAATGGTGCAGATGAAAACAGATTTCCTATTTACTTTGGAGGAGCATTACAAGGAACAAAAGAGGTAACAATGAGAAAATGACTTATAAAACTCTGAAAGAAGCATGCTAGCAATCCTAGCATTGGGGAGAGGAAAGCAGGAGACTCTAGCATTGGAAGCTATCTTGTGAGGCCCTGTGTCAAAAAACAATTTCTGGAGGGGGATCCTGATGATGATGACTTTCATGAGATGGCAGGGGGTGTTGTACCTAAATGGCAGGCAAGCAAGAGGAGGCCAGCTACTCTCTTTCAGTAGCAACAACAACAATAATTGTAACCATTTTTAGTTTATTCAGTGTTACTATGTGCCAGATAGTGGTCTGGTCTAATACATGTATTAAATCACTTCATTTATAGCTCATAATAGTCACTATTATGTATCCCTTTCAAATAAAGAAATTGATGCACAAAGGTTAAAAAACTTGTTCAACATAATAATGCCCTGAAATGGGAAGAGCCAGGATCTGAATCTGTAAGTTTGACTTCAACTAGAACTTTTACCTGCAAAAGCAAGTGGGTGGAAGGCAGCTTTGCAGAGAACGCACCTACCTTCATTCAACCTCACTGGGAAAGCGCGCTAAAAACTGGACACCAGGGCAGTGTTCATACCTCAGCAGGTACGTAGGGCTGAGAGTTTGAAAGTGTTATTTCTATTTTCTCTTCTTTGTTTTGTTTTGCTTTTTTTGTTTTGTTTTTTACAGAGAGAGGCCTGCTTCTACCTATGCAATGCTGGGATTAAAGGCATAGGGTACCATGCCCAGATATTGCTATTTTTCTTTTTCTTCTGGGCTTAGACCTGACTCCAAGCGACTTACCCAAGTGTTTCAGTAAATGTTTATGGAAGTGTGATGTACTCAACAGCACTCTGCTGTTTGGAGTGCATAGGGGAAGATCAATCAGAGAACAGCTTCTTGAAAGCACGGGGTAGGAAGGCAATGACTATTGGTCATATTTAACAGAATTTTTAATGATGTTCAATAATGATATCTCACTTCAGTGTGACAAAATGGCCAATATTTGCAAAGAGCATACACAAGAGGATAAAAGAAATAAACACATTGTACTTACTTCACAGCCTTACTAAATAAGGACACTGTGTACATTCCCACCTGGCTGGAATTTCGAACCATAAAGGCTCCTTCTTTTCCCTGAAAAGGAGGAATCACTTTCATTAATTTTGAAAATGATTTTTAAGTAGGCAGTAGGAAAAAACAAAAACACTTTCAGATCCACTTTAAATGTCACCACGGGGCTGGTGTGGTGGTGCATGCCTTTAGTCCCAGCACTTGGGAGGCAGAGGTAGGTGGATCTCTGAGTTCAAGTTCGTAATGAGTTCAAACTCACTATGTAGCCTGGTCTACATAGTGGGTTTCAGGACAGCTGGAACTACAGGGAGACCCTGCCTCAAAAAGACTAAAAAAAAGTCACCAAGGATACAAATTACCTAACAGTTGGTACAGAGGGTCACACAGCTTAGTTTTCCCCCTTTTCTCACTCAGTTCTTCCCTCTGTCTTTCCCTCCCTTCCCTCCTTCCTTCCTTCCTTCCTCCCTCCCTCCCTCCCTCCTTTCTTCCCTCCTTCCCTCCCTTTCTTCCTGTTTTTCTTTTGTGGCGCTAGGGATGAAACCCAGGTCCTTGCCTTTGATAAGCAAGCACTCTGCCACTGAGTTATATCCTGAGTCAACTCTCTAATAATTTTTTCTGTTTTATATTTCTTTTTCTAAATTTTTTTGGATTTATTTGTTTTTGTTTTTTATGTGTATGAGTGTTATGCCTGCATGTGTGTAAGTGCACCTGTGTTGTGCAATGCCCACAGAGGACAGAAGAGGACATTGGATTCCCTGGAACTGAGTTATGGATACTTGTTAGCTAGCTGCCATGGGGGTGCTGGGATTTGAACCTGGGTCTTTTGCAAGAACAGCCAGTATTCTTAACTGCTGAGCTATCTCTCCAGCCCCATGTTCTATATTTCTGAAAGCTCAATGTTTTCATATTTAAGAACTAAAATTTGGGGGGCTGGAGAGGTGGTGCAGCAATTAAGATCAATGGCTGCTTTTGTAGAGGACCCAGATTTGGTTCCTAGCACCTACGTGGTGGCTAGCAATTGTCTATATCTCCAGTTCCAGGGGATCCAACGCCCTCTTATGGCCTCTACAGGCATTGCACAACATGAGTGCACTTATATACATGCAGGCAATACACTCATACATGTAAAATAAAAATAATAAATAAAAATTTTAAAAAGAACTAAAATTTGGAACTATATAATCACCATATAGTCTTGAAATGTTTTAGAGAATCAAAGATGAAGAATGAATACCTTGTTAATGTTTTACACTCCACTGGTCTTTTTTTTAAAGGACTTGTGCCAATTCCAACCAGATCCAGATTCAGAAAAAGTTCAATAAATTATGTATGTAACAAAATGCCAAGTGAATTCATCACAGTCTTATCAGTATCTCTCAAAACCGTACCAAAATATCATTTTTATAGATCAAAAGAATACAGGTATAAGTCAGTTGATACCAATTAGCACTAAAATTTAGCAATAAAATCAGGTAAATTAATTTCCTGCTACATCTGCTGTGTTCTGGTTTAGGTGTTAATGAGCAGTGAAAAACAGCTGTGGAAAACATCTATATTGACGACCCTCAGTAACAAATTTTTGACTCAATAGTACAGTGCCTGCCTAGTATGTGCTAGGCCCTGAGTTCCATTCCCAGAACTGCAAAATGAAATCACCTCTCGTCTTTAAGATTCTGTCCTGTCTCCTCCTTCCTAGGCTTTGGGCTGGACCATGTGACTTGCTGTGGCCAATGAATGGGACATTAGCAAATGTGGCACAAGCAGAGAGTCACTGAGTGTTTGCGCCGCAGGGGTAGTACTCTGGTGTTTTCTATTCTGTGAGGAGGGTCCAAACCAGACATTTGGAGAGGCTGCATGAGGAAAAACTGTGGCACCCTAGTTGACCTCTTCAGCTAAACCCAGGCCACCCATCAGCAGAACATGCAACTGGATCAGCTGATTCACAGAACTCTGAGCAAACCAAAATCATGTTTCAAGCCACGAAATTCAAGGGTGGTTTATTTATTTTTTAAGAAAATTCATTGAGCACACTGTGAGGGTATAGCAGGCTACTCATCAACTAGAGCACCTCCTGCAGCTTCCAGTGGTTTATTATGCAGCAATGAAAAAGGATGTGATAACCTAAAGGCTGAACAAACAATACTGAGATGAGCTGGAACATTTGTAATAATGATCTCTGGGAATTGCTTCACCCCCTGAACCCAGCCATTCTTGGGCTGAGGATGTAGCTCAGTGGTAGGAGTGCAAGCTTAGTATATATACATACAAAAAGATGCTTTGAAGTGAGTGGAGGAAACAACTATTTACCTTTTGTCTGAGTAACTGCTCAGATTGTGACCTGGAGATGTTACCAGCAAACCAGCTGCAAAGGAATTCTATATTTGAGAATTCATAATTTTTAAATTATATCACTTGTCACGTAACTTTTTAATCTATAAAATGAGGCACTGACTTATATGGGGGATTTCCAAACCCAACTACTTACAGCATTTCCTGAAGGTATTTTCAAAAACACAGATCCTTAGATTCCCCACCCCTGACTTCTGCTTCTGGAGTGAGGCCTATATATCTTCACTTGCAAATAGGCTGCTGTTTAGTAACCCTGAGAGTCCTTCTAGGTGACCTCTATGTTATCCTACATTTCACTACCTTGAGTGATGAGCCAAGATTAGAACAATGAAAATTCCAATAGGGAAGTCAGGGTGACCAAGGATAAACACTCTTGTTTTTCAACCCCATCACTTTATTTTAATAATCTGATAGATGTACAACTTATATCAACTATTTTCAAAGCTTTTTTGAATTTTCTTTTGGACAGCAAGAGATAAGCATCAAAGATTATATCAGGACAGGAACAGCTGTACTGAACTGAAAGAAAAAGATATGTGGGAAAGCCAAGTGTAATTCTTCTTCATTAAAAAAAAAAAACCTTTAATTAAATTAGCCAAGAACATCATGTCTTCCTTGTGCATGGAGCTTAACAGGCAAAGAACTGTTTCTTATGTGAGATCAAAAATGGCTGTGGCCCCCTGGCTTTGGCAAAAATGTTCTATTAAGGAAATGAGTGGGTATGGGGTGGAATGGAGCATAGGTTTGCAGAATTAGAAGGAACGTCTGGCCAGAAGATAACACCTGCAGAGGAAAGCAGTGCGTAAGAAGGGTGATGGTGGACATGAAGGGCTGGAAGAGAAAGGCAAAGCAGAAAGTTTCTTGGAATTTGGTCATAATGGATGGGAAGTGGCATTCCTTATAGTATCTGTGTTAACCAAGGAAGGGAATATCAGCCAGTGGACAGTTGATAAAGTGGAAAGATTCTTAGACCAGCCAGCTTGGAGGTCTGAGTTCTAGAAATAACTACCTAATACATAGTTGTATGACTTTGAACATATCTCTTAGCTGTAAAATTAGGGAAGGGATTGATCTTGAGAAGTTTGAAAGCCTGTTCTTACTGTACCCTTATGAACACACTTGAGATAGTCATAGTTTTCTTACTGATTCACATTTTAAGCTAATAATGGCTAATGAAAAGCCCATTTAGATAATATAAACACAGCTTCTTTTTTACATTCCAATTGAATTCTTGCAATTTTCATACCTGTTATTTGTCCCCACCAATTTAATGTACTCTACTATATATGCATACATATATATGTATACATATAATAAAGCCTATAGAGTCTAATTTGTGTCTCCAAATGTCCTTCAGGGTGGGTCCATCCATTGGAGATTATTTAATCTACCAAGAATCCCATAGAGACTTTCTCTGCGCCACTCAGCAGCCATCTGCTGCCACTATTTCCTTCGGAGGGATTAGAGATTCTTACCCACTTCCTCATGTCTATACTTGGATTATTTTTGTGGTTTGAGCATTCATGGGACTCGTGTATGCTGTTTGCTGTTGCTTTAAACACAGCTTCTTAAAATGTCAGTTGGGACCCCCATGTGGGATTGAGTAACTAAATATGGGAGGCATTTCATTTTTTTTTCTCAATTTTCTTAAACAAAAAATCTTTAAGTTGAGAGGATAATAATGTCAATATTTATACATTGGCAGAACCCTGGACTTTGGAAAGAACCTTAATGGCCACTTAGGCCAATCTGGAAGTACAATTAAGGTGAGCATTCATTCTTATTTTCCCAGAATGATTCAGTTTATGCCGAATATCTACTGGAATTTGTCTCTCTGTAAGGGATCCCAACTTGGAATATGGTCATCCTAAGAATAGTACTCTATAAACAAAAATGTTCTTAATGTTCAATAGCTCAGTGTGCTGCCTGGTGAAGTTACCACACCATAAATATTCACCCCCTCTAAATCTGGTTCAATAAGAGCTTCTAAAGAGTCTTCTGATGAAAGGTTTCAAGAGCAGAAGCATCATGTGCTCTATTTATAATATGAGGAAGACAACAAACATGTGTTAAATCCAGTGGATATATGTGGCAGATTCAGATAGTCCAGATTGGGGAAAATGTCTTCATTGATAATAACCCAGCACATTGCCACCTGTCATCTAGAAAAAGGATCCGGAGCCTCACACGAGTTTACCCACACAAATATGGACTGTGGAGAGTGTCTGAGCCATCTGTTTAATGCCTTCAAGGAACAGAATTAGAAATATCTACGTCTAGTTTTAGAGGAGCACAGAGGATGTTCAACACTCACTCATAATCATCCAGATTTTCCTCTTCTTCCGATGAACTTGACTCAGGGAATCCCCTTAAGAAGAATTGAGAAAAGAATAATAAATAAAAGACCAAGAAACAATCCAAACGCCTGGTGCTACAACGTCAAAGCTCTTTCTTCTTTTGTCCACATGTATGGAATTAGGACTGTTAGGTTTTCCTTTCCGCACTTAGGAAAGACATCAGCAAAGTGAACAGACAAAATCTGAGTTTATACTCAGGTCAAGAAGAGAAGGGTGCTTCAGCACAGGGACTTAGATTGTTTTGATTCTTTCAAAGAGCAGGCTCATGGAACACATGGTGATTCCTTCAAAGATGGCTATAGTATGAAGTTTGAAATGTTGATACAGAGCTATAATTAGGGAAGAGCTATTTACTCCAGGTTGCTTTTTCTCTTGTGAGAGATGCTTGAGACAGTATATTATAACACTAGAGTATGTCATGAGTGAGGACTCGGAATAGTCTGTATAAGAAAAACTAACCCACAAACAACCAATTCAGATCCACCTAAATGTTCAGAGAGGCAAGTTATATGGATATTTTTTGGATTATATTTACCTTGCATGTAAAGCCTCATTGCAAAATTACCTCAAATTTGGTTAGTTTTCCTGCAAACAGAAGTCAATTCTGAGTATCAATAATATCTGGATTTGATTTACCATGATATCTTTGAGGTGCTGTGATTTACAGTATTTCTTTCCATTTGGTTACTGCATGAAGCATCTTCCTCACTGTAAATAAAGACATAGGGTTCATATTGTGAAGTTCCTGGAAAGAAGCTTACTTTCCACTAAACTTTTTTGCAAGCCTGATTAGAACTTCAAAGATTGTGGAGAGTTTGGAATGTAAGAGACCCAAAGTCTAATTAAAATTTATCTTGTGTTGTCTTTATCTGCTCTATTAGCTATTCCTTTCCCACCTCTGTATCTGATCTAACATATTTGTGACCATTCAGGTAAAATCTTTTGAAACGTATTAACTTAGCAGACCACTAGCTTCCACCAACCCAAAATCTAAGAGTATCATCAGATAGCATCTGAGGTCTGTAGCAGAGGTTCCCCCCACTCCCACCCCCTTCCCTGTAACCCATCTACCTGACATCACCACCAGTGTATTTAGAAAGTGTATTGCGTTATGAACATCTTTGTTCTGTTTCTATAGAAACATCATGAAATTGCTATCTGTTTGGAACATGAAATTTGGGGTAGCCTAACTCTATGTTCCCAACCCATGTTCACTCATATTTGGCTCCAGAGTAAACTATCTCTTACTCTTTGAGATGAGAGTTATGTTCTTTTTAAAGATTTTCTTTTTATTTTTAATTATATATATATATGTGTGTGTGTGTGTGTGTGTGTGTGTGTGTATGTGTTTGTGTGTGAATGGGGGCTGGTATATGCAAGTGAGTACAGGTGCTCCAGGAGGCCAGGACCTTCAGATCCCCCAGGAGCTGGAATGACAGGCAGTTGTGAAGCACCCAACATGACTGCTGGAAATTGAAGTCAGATCATCTGGAAGTAACAGGTGCTCTTAACTGCTGAGCCATCTCTTTAGCCCGGACAGTTGTGTTTTGCTTTGACAATACATTTATAAATGTATGCTTATTTAGAAATGTTAAATAACAAAACAATTGGTTTCAGATAGGTCTTAACTCTATTTGACTTTTACTCCCACACTTTGCAGTTGGCTTGGAGATTTTAGTTAATGAATTAATTTTACATTTTGCTCCTTTCAGGGACTCTAGTAATATTCCTAAGCAAGAGAATTGCTAATAATGACATAATGCCCACCCCCAATAGTGTGAAACCTAGGTTAGTAAATCATCCTGGGTAGATTTGCTCTGCTTTCCTTGTAGATATGCAAACCTTCTGTCACTTACACACTTTGAAATACGTTATTTTCTTCTTTGTTGTGATTAGCGCTGAAAATCTTGAGCTTTTAACTCCATCCGGACACAGATGGTTCAATATGATTTGCATAATCCTTTCCCACCCATCATTTTTACAGCTCCCATTTTGGGTGTTAAGAACATGAAGAATTGCCTATCTCCTCCCAAAGTCCAAAGGCTGTTTTATCTGGAATTTAGAGCCCATTTCCTGTTTGCCTTCATAGCCCAGTCTCTTTTTCAAAAGCACAGTCACAGGAACAATCTCCCTTGGCAAGTCAAGGTTCTCTGGCTCTGTTTCAAGAAAGGCCTAGAGAAAGCCGTCAAATGCTAAAAAGCTTCCCTCCCTCCCTGCTCTACAAGCTTTGCCCACAAGAATAGGCTTTTGCCTTCCTCCCTTCATAAGAAACTCTTATTTTAAAAAGCAAAGCACATTTAGTGTTGTTTTCTTTTTTTTTTACATTTATTTAGTGTGTACCTCTGTCTCTCTCTCTCTCTCTCTCTCTCTCTCTCTCTCTCTCTCTCTCTCTCTCTCTCTCTCTCTCTCTCTCTCTCTCTCTCTCTCTCTCTCTCTCTCTCTCTCTCTCTCTCTCTCTCTCTGTCTCTCTCTCTCTCTGTGTGTGTGTGTGTGTGTGTGTGTGTGTGTGTGTGTGTGTTTGTGTTTAGGTAGGTGGGTGCCTGTGCCACACCGCACACATGTGAAATTCAGAGGACAACTTCTAGGGACTCAATTCTCTCCTTCTACCATGTGGGTCCTGCGGATTGAATTCATCAGGCTTGGCAGCAAGTGCCTTTATCTTCTGAATCATCTTATCTGCTCTAGCCTTGTTGTTTTTAACAGCTCATGCAGAATGGCTATCAATAGTGCATTGCTTAAATTTACCATATAATGAAATACTTTGTAGACATTGAAAAGAACCAGTAGCTGGGCATAGTAGACCATGTGGGTAATTCCAGCAATTGGGAGACTGAGGCAGGAGGATTGCCATTATTTTGAGGTCAGCCTGGTCTACATAGGGATTCTAGGCCAGCCTGTACTACAAAGACCCTGTTACACAACAAAACCAAAAGAAAACAAACAAGACACACAAAAATCAAACAAAAAAAAATCAGGTAGGTTATGCAACAATGTGAATGTCCTTAACACTACTTAGAAATGACTGTGGTGACACAAGTCTGTAATCTCAGTACTCTGGAGATCAAGGCAGGAGGATCAGGGATTTAAGGTCATTCGTGGCTAGATAAGGAGTTCAAGGCCAGCTTGGGATATTGTTTCAAAAAATGTAAATTTTATTTTATGTGTATTTTAGTATAATCAAAATTAAAAGATTTAAATCAGGTGTATCTGGGGAAAATGTCAATAACATCATGTGAAAAGAGCAAGGCCAGAAAGCCTGCGGGGAGAATCTGCTTTTATAATTATAATTAATATATGGTATGTAGCACACGCACAGAAAGCCTTTGAGAGGAATGTGCACTAAGTATTCTGCAGTATTTGAGTGCTTTAAGTGAGAACATGAATTATTTTACTATTCAGAAAAATCAAGATTAAAAGCAACTCAGGTGAAGATAGTAAGAATGACAGAAAGTGCTAGAAACCTCCCACTGTACATAAGCTAAGAAGTGTGGCAGAGCTTCTCAAGTTCAAGCTCCATGAAGACTTTTTCAGTAGTTATTATTAACATTATTCACTCACACAGGCAATGTTGCTTATGTTATGCAAAGAACTGAGTGTTCAGTCATTTGGACAAACAACGCATGTTCCAAACTTCCAGAGCAAAACTCAGTGTTAGACTAAATCTGAGGGGCCACAAAATCTAAACGTGTCAAAAACTCAGTAATTCAGATTAACAGTTCCTTAACAAAATATCTTTAAAATTTTTATCAATGAAAAAAAAAAACCCTTGATGCACAAATGTCAGCATTTCAAATAAAGATAGGATTTGGCAATCCATGAGATTTTAGCTGTGCAATGCCCCCATGAGAATCAATATTTCCTCCTCATTATTTGAAGATTGATTATTTTTACAACACACTTCTTTTAGCGAATCACTGGGCTTTCACTCAGGGAGGGAAGGGCAGCTGAGCACCAAGTTACCATGATGCCCAGTTTCCCTGGATCTGGGCGCGCGTGTGTGTGTGTGTGTGTGTGTGTGTGTGTGTGTGTGTGTGTGTGTCCACATGTGGAAGTCAGAGGACAACTTGAAACAAAGGAATTAATTCTCTTCTACCACCATGCGGGATTTGAGGATCAAACTCAGGTCTTCAGAGATCAAACTCATGTGGTCAGGCTTGACAGTAAGTACCTTACCAGCCCAGATCTGACCTTATTGATGTGCCCTTTGAGAAAGGTGCTAGGCCACAGGCAAATGAATGTAACGCCTTCCCTCAGCAGTCAGGTAGGGAATCAATCATTGGGACACCAACCACACTTTAGAATGAAAAGGAGTAAGAAACTTTTCCCGTGTTCATCTATCAAATGTCACTCATATTTTAATACTATGTTGTCATTGCTATTTCCTTTCCTATATCCTCCTTCTAAGCTATTCCTCTTTGTATAGTAAATATTTATTAAATAATTATTCAATGGAAAAAAGAAAAGGTCCAAATTTATTATATTTAAAGACAGTCAATCGGGAAGGATACACTTACTTCTTTTCAGGTTCCACGTTCTCCTGTGGCTGCATCACTGGTACAGTAAGGCATTTGCTTTAGATAATGAAGATGGAAAGAGTCAAGGAATAAGAGGTCAAGAGAAGAAACAAAGAAAGGATATCAATGAAGTATCAAAGTGATGCTCTGCATCCACCATGGGAAAGACAGACATCCGAACACACTCTGCAGGGTGGCTGAAAACTGGCTGAGAATGCCAATGGACGATGTGCTCAGGTGAAGTCTGAGGCAGCAAATAAGGAAGGGAAAACACTTGAACCTTCCTCCATGACGTTGTTGCCATTCAATTAAACACTTACTAATGGGACTGGAGACATGGCTCATCAGTTAAGAGTACTTGCTGCTCCTCCAGAAGACCTGAGTTCGGTTCCCAGCACCCACGTCTGGTGGCTCACAATTGCCTGTGTGTGGTGAAAATAAATAACCAACTTTCAAATAATGAGGAGGAAATATTGATTTTCATGGGGGTGTTGCACAGCTAAAATCTTATGGATTACCAGATCCTATCTGCCTACATGGACATCCTCACACATGTGGCAAACATGCTCACACATACACACACACACAGGCACATACATACACATAAATAATAAAATAAATAGTTAAAAAACATTTACTGACCATGATGTATGTGCCAGACCCTAGAGATTTATACACACCATGTACCACATTTGAGCCTCGTCTTATATAGACTCATTAGATTGAAAAAAATTGAAAAGACTAAACAAGTAAGCTCCCTCCAAACTATTTTATATAAAGGAGACAGTCAATAGATACTGTGTTTTATTATTTGGGGGAAGTTAGAACAAGAAGGGGAAGGTATAAAATGCTGAAGTTATTATTTGGCACATTAGATAGGATAATTGAAATACAAAGTCTATGCTGCTCAACTCCAGAATTGCCACTTGCTTCCCCACTCTTCTAGTTTGAGCACCAAACATTTTCTGAGAAGACCACCCTAGTTCATCTAAGGCCTGTACTACCAGCTTTGAGGGTGATGTCCAAGGCAGTGAAGCCATGTCTATTCTATATGTTGGGCAGTTATCTTAAATGCTTAGGTTTACCTTTTCAGTTTTCTTATTTGCCACCAGTCAGGGCAGTCTTCCCTTGGAATATACCGCATATTGATGGTTGGCTGGGAACCATAGCTTTTCTTTGTATCAGTGTCATATTGGGGTAGAGTAGTACTTGAAGATGGTGTATCCATTTTGAGAATAGGAACGGCTCGAGGAATCTTCAGCTTTGGAACATAAGAGAGTCAACATATAATAATAAGGCACTTATTTCTGAATTGGGAATAAACAACCATAGTATAACAGTTCCTACAAAAGAGGGACCGTAGAAGAGAAAAGAGAGAGAATAGAAGCAAGGAAGGAAGGAGAAAGGGAACCAGGGAAGGAGGGAGGGAAACAATGCCAAGGATGTAGAACAACTAGAACTCATGCTTTTGTTATTTAGAAACTCACTGGCAGAATGTGCAAAAATCGGGTGCATATACCTTATAGCTCAGTAATAATTTTATGCATATATATCCAACAGTGAAACCCAAAGCTGTGTAAAACAATATCTACAGCACCAAAATGGTTATCAACATGATAAATAGAAAACACATGGTAGCTACAGTAGGCTGAGAAATTGCTTTCTCAAACGTTCATGTCCTAACTTGCAAGAACCTGTGAATAACTTCCATGGTAAAAGGGACTTTGCAGATTGTGGTTAAGGGATTTGAGATGCAGAAATTATACTGAGGTATAGAGATGAGCCTAGTGCAGTCAAAAGTGTCCTTTAGATGGGTCAGGGATTAAGGAAGAGATATGACAATGTATCAGAGGCAGACAGCAGAGAAGCTGCAACCCTTATGGCTGAATCATCAAATATGGCCACCTTCAGATGCTAAAATGTACAAGCACACATGGCACTCTCTTTGATCTCCAGTTCATGTAAGCAGCTTATGCTCACAACCATTATTGGACTCAGTGAACATTGAAAAGAGTGGGCAGCAAGATTTTAAAAGCTAGAGGATGGGGTGAACTGCTACAGAACATGTCTTCCAGACATGACAGGACTGCTGCACTTGTGAGCTCACAGCAGCTGTGGTTGCCTGTACAAGGTCTGCACAAGATCAGGCCAATTAACATTCTAGCTAAATCCAATAAACATTCTTGAGGGAGGAGGGCCTCATGAGGCTCCACCCCCATCTCAGGAGCTATTGACAATTGATGGATCCTGAGGGAAAGAGGATCAGTTTTCTTCAGGGGGTTGTCTTCTGGGTGGTCTACCACACTCCTGTGGATGGCACCATACCCATGAGTACACAAGTAACACAAATTGAACTTTGTGGGTTATAAAAAAAAAGAAGACATGAAGCCAGGGATATGATGGGAGAAGGATCCAGAAGAAATTAGAGGGGGAGAGTAGTTAGTGAATATAATAAAAGTATATTGTATATATGTGTGAAATTCCAAAAGTGTAAATAAAAATATTTTTAGTAAAAGGTCTTAGAACCCTTGACCATTCATTTACCTGATGATTTTTTAAAATTTTGTATTTATTTTTATTTGATATGTATAAGTGTATTGCCTGCATGTACGTAAGTGCACCCATGTCATTCAAAGACTACAGAGGCCAGAAGAGGGCTTCAGATCCCCTGTAACTGGAGTTATGGATAGTTTTTAGATGCCATGTGGGTGCTGGGAATCAAACCTGGGACTTCCAGAAGAACAGCAAGTGTAACCGCTGAGCCATCTCTCCAGCCCCTTACTTGATGATTTGAAACATACTTCTTAAACAATTCCTTGTAAGAAATGAGATTTGGTGGATTCTAATTTATCCTCTGCTCTTAGATTTGTTTAAAATAAACTCTAGTGGTAATTCATGTTTTTTAGCTATAGAATTTAGTAACGGTTAGCAAATGTATCCAGTTTTATATGCCTCTTTATAATCAAGCCTTAGCATCTTTCTATCACTTCTGTAAAATCCCTCCTGTTCTTCTGCAATCTCCTCTACTACTCTGGTCTCAGGCAATACTAACTGGTCATTTGTCTTTGTAATTTTGTTTATTCTAGACATTGTTGTTAGGTCACAGTTTTGATCTTTTTGCTAATGGATGAACTCAGGCTCTGTGCATGCTAATGGGTACTCTACTACAGAACTACATCATCAGCCCAAGGCCTGTAAGTTTTAAGATTCAGGAATGCAGCAAGTACCCAAACTCAAACAGCAATGTTTCTGGACAAAAAGTAAAAACTCTAAACCATCTTAACAATTTTGTAGGATTGTCATAACATATTATCACACATTTGGTGGGTTAAGATAACAGAAATCTCCTTTTACAGCTGTGGAGGCCAGAGTCCTGAATCGAAATTTCAGTCTGGCCATGGTCTCTCTGAAGGCTTTAGGGAAACATGTCTTTGGCCTCCTCTAGCTTGGTGGTTCTGCATGTTCCTTGACTTGTGGTATCATAATTCTGGTCTCTGCCTGGGTCTTTTTTGATTGTTTGTTTGAGACAGAGTCTCACTATCTAGCCCTAGCTAGCCTGGAACTCACTATGTGAACCAGGCTGACCTCCAAACGCAAGAGATTCTCCTGTCTCTGCCTCCTGAGTGATGGGATTAAAGGCATGCGCTATCATGTCTAGCTTTCTGCCTAGTTCTTTACAGAACCCTGTCCTTTGTGCTTCTCCCTATGTACTCTCATCTTAGAAGGGTATCTCTCTTCAAACTTATGGCCCACTCTCATCCTGAATGAACTCGTCTTGACCTTTATCTATGAGTTACAAATATTCCCAAATAATGTCACATTTTGAAGTTCTATATGGACATAAAATTGGGAGATGCTACTCAACCTACTATAAAATGAATTATTTTTGTTCAGAAAAAAATGCAGGTTTTACTTAGAAAGAGAAAGAAAATCACTACTTAAAGGACACCATAGACCTTGTGTATTTTCAGATGACTTTCTTGAGAACAATGTGGAAGCCTCTTGAAGTATATCCTAACATCCTAGCATGTGAGGAGGCTGTCATCTGTCCAGGAATCCTAAAAGTGGGAGGTTGTGGTTAGAAGAAGAAGGAGGAGGGAAACGTCAGAGGAAGAGGAGGGGGGAGGGGGGACAGGAAGAAGAAGAAAAAGGAAGAGGAGAAGAAAAGAAGGAAGAAGGGGAAGAGGAAATAGAAAGCGAGCGAGAGAGAGAGAATGCAAGCTGCGTATATTTTAATGGTTCATAGCTTTCAAACTTTTATTTCTTTTCCTATACAAAGATTTCAACCTTTGGAAAGAGTTGGCTGAAAACCATCTTCAAGGGAATCCTGTCCAATATGGGAGGGAAGACCCAATGGAAGGCTTGAAAGTTGGACATTTAAGACTTGAGTAACAAGACATCTTTCCTGTCATATAGAATTCCATTGATATCTGCCCCCTCAGCAGAAAACTCACAGAATTCTTTCATAAGCTCATAAGATAAAGAAGCATTAGGAAACTCATGCAGATGACATCACTACCAAATCATGATAGCAACAGCTATGTAAGAATGTCTCTTTTGAGGGACGTCTGGGGACAATAACTTGGCTTGATACCTTAACATGAAAGACAGAATACATAAAATCCAGTGGGGGGCTATAAGAAGGTGCTGATGGGGAAGGGGGTATAAAGATGATTTAAGATGTTGTGTATGAAATATACAAAAGTTCAATAAAAATATATAAAAGAATGCCTCTTTTATATTATATCCTTTCTCCTTTGATTAATCCCCGATGTGTTAGAAGGCCCAGTCTTTCCACAATCCTTGCCCCAACACAGGCTGCCAGTAGACGCAGCATCAAGGTAGGTGAAGGAAAGAGATAGTAACTTGGAATAAGGTGGGTATTCTGGAATCTGGCAACTCTTGGTTTATTTACTATATCCCAATTACAGAAAAATTATTTTTGAAACTACTGACTTACCAACACATCACAGAAATACGTGCACACTCATGTTTATTGTTGCAGTATTCATAATAGGAAGGAAATGTAATAAATGTAGGTATCCATCAACAGGTGAATGTAAAGAAAATGTGATACTGTGATACATATACACAATGGAGTTTTACACAACTGTAAAGAAAAAATGAAAGCATGACATCTTCAGGAAAATAGATGGGAACTGGAAATCATTATTTTAGGTAAAATAAGTCAGACTCAGAAAGACAAACTCTGCATGTTTTCTGTCATATGCAGATCCTAGATTTAAAGATTTTATATATATATATACATACATATATACATATATGTGTGTGTTTGCGTGTGTGAGTTCTTAAAACCAGAAAGAGAAGAAGTAGAACTAGAAAATGAGGGAGGAAGACATCTTAAGTGAAAGATGAGAGGATAATGAAATACATGGGACATGAAAACAGCAGGGGGAACTGTTTGGGGGAAGGGAACCAGAGAGGAGGGCAGTGTGGAGAGAGGTGTGGGGAGAGGATGGATCAGAACAAAATAGAATGATACATATGTACAAAAATGTCATGATAAAATTCATTCCTTTGTATGTTAATTTAACAAATTAATAAAAGACTGACTTACCACCCTGTCTGAGAAAGCAGGAACTCTGTGTTTCTCATCACCAACTGCAGTGTGCAGATCAGCATCTGGAAAGTAAAATCAAATAGAACAAAGGAAAACACCTAACATTAGAAATGAAAAGAATGATTTACTTTACATGAACAATACTCCAGATTAACTGAATTCAGACTTATCATCTGGAGTGATTCTGTAGCGTTCTTGTATGATTCTCAACTCAAATACCACTCTTCCTCTATCAATTATTGCTATATTGCAATGCCTGAGCATTCAAGTTCCTCTAAATCTTATAAGGACTTTACATCTCATTTCCATCTTGTATTTGAGTCTCAGATATAGAATCTCACTGCATAGTTCAAATGATCATATGGGTCACTATCCACGTATGATTCTTCTTTGATTGGTGCATACAGCATATTTCAACAACTATTAAAGTTCAACAAATAGCTGATGGCTACAGAAACAAACCTAACAGATGCTTTCTCTTTTTTTGTAGAAATTTCTGATTTCTTTTTCCACATTCATGTGTAAATAGATGTCCAAACTTCAAGAAGTTGCTACATGTCTTATCAGCAGGGTGACCCTATGGTTTATTGCCCAAACTGGAACATTTTATCAGTGAGATTGTACAGTTTTAATAATTATGCCAGATTTTCAGGAACAAAATGAGAATGTTTCAAACATTCCAAAGCAATCTGGGATATATGGAAATCTATTGGTAGATCATATATCCTGTAAAATAAGGTGATTTGGGGATGGTTGGAAATAGAAAGAAGGCATAGGGGTTCCTAACACCTATACTCATGGTTTTCCCAGCAGTTCAGAAGAACAAGGCAGGAGAAAAAGTTATACTTGGGCAGATAGACAATATCCCAGCTTCTCACGAGCTGCAATACATCTGTGTTCTGCAGTGATCCTCACGGTCCCACAAATGGACATAGATTAGTGCCATAAAGATGGAGACAAGACACTTGATTCTAAGTCAGTCTTTGGCATTTCCCCTTCTCCTTCTCAGGAATTAGGGCATCAGAGTCATAATCTGACTCTATAATAATCCCAGGCCATAGACAGACCCATTGAGAACAACAGTTACTACTATGAACAAAGAATTCTCCTCAGCCCATCACAGTGGAAGAAGACCTCATGTCACATTAATTACACATAGTTCATTAAATCATTATAATTCATGAGTACAGAGGGCAATGTTACATAATTGAGATTGATAAATACTTATTTTGTGATTTAACTGACATGGGAAACAATATTTATTCATCGACTTTATTTTTTTCTAAAATTAACAGTAGTATATGAGTTTTAGTTATTAAAACTGTTACAGACTGAGTTCGAATATTTCCCATATCTGCATGTTTTCTGGTTCATGATATGCTATCATGTAGCTGATCTCATCTGATTCCTTAAGGCCATTTTAATCGAGACCAGTAAAATTGTTACCAAAATGAGCCCTGCTTAGAACAAAATCAAGGATATTGCATTTAAAACAAATCATTTTTACCTTCTTTGATGTTATTAAAAATTAGCGTGCCTTTACAGAATGGCAAATCATTGTAAATAAATCTTTTAATGATAAACATCATCATTTTGGTATATATGATAATTAAAACTGTCATTTATGAAAAGTGTGGAATTGCTTCATGTTTTTTATTTTTAGTAAGAAGAGAGAGCTGGGGTTTTTGTTGTTGGTTAATTTTTTAATTATTTTGTTATTTTCATTTTATTGTATGTGTATGAGTGTATTGCCTGCATGTATGTAAGTGCACCTGTGTCATGCAATGCCCGTGGAGGTCAGAAAAGGGTGTCAGATCTCCTGGAACTGGAGTTATGGATGGTTGTTAGCCACCATGTGGGTGCTGGGAATCAAACCCAGGTCCTCTTGCAAGAACAGCCAATGCTTTTAACCACTGAGCCCAGGTTGTTATTGTTATTATTTTGTGATAAAGGGTCTCAGTATGAAGGTTAATCTTAAATATTCTATGTAGTTCAGTCCAGTCTCAAACTATGGTCCTTCTGCCTCAACCTCCTAAGTACTGGGATTATAGATGTGCTTTCCTTTAAGTTTCTTATTAAGTGGGAAAACTAGTTGTTTGATCCATGGCGATATGTTCATGGCATTCTACCTCTAAGGAGTTTGTCTTAAACTAGAAAGAATTATAGGACAGATTAGTGGGTTCTTACTTGATGCATATTTTCAATTTTAAAAACTGTTCACATGAAATGAAAGGCATATATTAATATTGTTATTTTAGGTAACAAAATACAATTGACATTAGAAATCGACTATTTTCAATGTAGCATCCATAAAGCCAGATTGTTATGACACCAATAAATATGGCACATCCTATTTCCTGGAAACCTGATCTGGCATTGGGCAGGTTTGCCTTAATGGGGTTCCCGTCCACCCAGGGTTCAGTCCAACAAAGGGTCACACGTACATGGTTCCCAGAGGGTACATCCTGGGGCCGCTTTGCAGCTCTGCTGGCAGCACAGGAACTTCCCATCCACAAAGAACCCACTGTGGTACTTGATCAGCAGGTGGGGGTTGCCCCTTATCTCTGAGGAGCAGGCAGGAAGGAAAGAAAGCATGAGTAGGTATTGGCCCCGAAAAAGGAACATAGTCAATAAATAGTCATCTCAGAACAATGAAAACCTATTTTGCCAGCAACAAAGTAAGGGTTAATGTCCCCCAAAGGATATGTCTTTCACTCAGAAGTTAATAAACCAAAAAGAAAAACGGAAATCCTAATCACAACATAATGACATGTCAGTCTGACATTAGAGAATTCATAAAAATGCATACACTTGTCAGCTTGCCATTAAGATTTTTGCCACTAAAGGTCATGAATGGGTTACAGCACATTTTTTTTGTGGCAGATGTAGGCTGGTTGATAGAACTATATCTTAGTAAAAAGAGTATTTCTAATAGCATGTACTTTCTACTAGTTTTTATTTTGAAAAGTTTCAAATGTACAATAAAAATATTATAATATATCCTCCTTACATCCTTTATGTAGATCCATCAATGGCTGATTATAGCATTTTGCTTCTTATTTCTCTCTATTATACATACTAGTATTGTTTAAAATTTCTTATCATTAGTTTTCTCTTAGTAATTTAAAGTGAATATCAGAACATAATGTCTCCAATAAATATTTCACCATGTAACTTGTATCACCAAGGGTATTCTCTTATCTAATTACAGTGCAAATTATCAAATTCAGAGAATTGAATACTGATCCAATATGATTAACAAATACATTTAATATTTGATTTTTCTCATCATTCCAATTAATTCTTTCTGGTCAAAGATCTAACCAGAATTATGTATGGAACTTCATTATATAGCTGTCCAGCTGACCTTGACCTAGAATAGCTTCTCATCTTCTCTTTGTCTTTCATGACTTTGACGTGCTGACACTAAGGACTGAATATAGGTTTTAGGTGCCACGTGAGTACTGGGAATGCAACCCAGGTCCTCTGCAAGAGCAGTCAGTGCTCTTAACTGCCGAGTCATCTCTCTAACCCCTTGTTCTTTTTTTTTTTGAGACAGTATCTTATTAGCCTTGAACTCCTGATCCTTCTGCCTCTACCTCCCTATGTTGGGACTACAGGCATACACTACTTCCCCTAGGGTAGAGGTTACTTTTCTAGGAAAACTTCTACACTAGAAAAGAACCATAGAGCAGCTCAAAGTATAGCTCAGAGGTAAAGCACCTGCCTAGGAAGCCCCGAGTCCTGATCTCTATTTCCATTGCTAGAAAAAAAACAAACAATGACAATACAGTAACTTTTAATCTAAACAAATTAAATTCTGATCTTGGAGAGAAATGATGTGCCTAAAACAAATTATTCTCTTTAAAAATTTTTATTGTTTTTGTGAATTTCATACAATATATTTTGATCACATTTGTATACTGTCTCTTACCTGCACCCCTCTTACAGCCCCTCCTCCGAATTTCATGTACTCTGTCATATATGTTAAAGCCTATCAAGCCAAGGTTATGTCCCCAAATGTCCTTTAGTGTGCATCCATCTTTTGAAATACAGCAGAGAATCCTCCAAGTTCTTAACAGAGAATAGTTTAAGAAATATCTCTCTGTGGGGAAGGCTGGTTCTCTGTTTGACTTCGACTCTTACCTCTTGGTTTTGTGTCTATTTAGAGGATTCCTGACTTTGATTCTAGGAGAGTCCTGTTCCTCCTTTATGACCTCAACTCAAGGAATAACACTATTTTGTTGGATTACTGGGGCTATGTAAAATACTATATGTAAATCTTTGGCCTCAAATGTTTATTCAGTGAATACTGGACTTCAGCAATGACATTTATTAGGCACAACTCAACTCAGTTTAGTTGCAAATGCTGGTATCAAGTTGGGCTTGGTGGTACATGCCTTTAATCCAAGCACTCAGGAGGCAGAGGCAGAGGCAGACCAGATAGAGCAACACAATGAGGCCCTCTCCAACACACACACACACACACACACACACACACACACACACACATGCGTGCGCGCGCGAGAAACAGAGAGAGACAGAGGGAGAACAAAAATGCTGGCATTAAAAAAAAACTTTGCTAGTGAGCATCAAAGAGAAATTGTTACACAAATCACAAAATCCGAATGAATTAAGAATTAAGAATGCAAATTTCTGGTTTTAGCTTAAATGACCATTGGACTTCCTTGATTACATTGTATGCTTTCTTGTTGCCTCTGCTCTTTGTCTCCATATGTCAAGATCACTAATGTTTCTAACTGCAAAGACTTAGTTCCTGGGTAACTAATTCTCCAAGTCCCAGAGTCCACATTGCAACATTCCCAGTACTTAATGTCCACACTAAAGGAAACTTGTATATTATGGATATTCCCTCACATGCATTACCCACCAGTCCCGAGGACTGACTGTGATTGCTCTCATGGCTCACAGAATTAAGTATACTGAGATAGTGTAAGTCGCTCAAGTTCCTAGGTCTAGTATCTAGCCAACCTGAGATTCAGTCTGAGACTTTTTCTAAACATTCTGATGCACAGGTAGATAGAAACCAGAAGTTCCCCGAGTAAGTGTCTTGCCCTAGCCTGTTAAAAGTTAGCCACATGTCTGTCTCAGGCCTGATAGAATGCCACAGCTGCAGTAGGCCAGACAACCCACTTCTTTGGCCAGGATGTCACTTTGCTGTCCTTTCGACCCTGTTATCAGCTAGCCAATCAACTAGCCACAGCAGAGCTAAACAACTTTGTTCTGCAACTCTAGGAAAAGGGCCCAAGGACACTCCAAGCCGGACTTCACAGCTGTGTGTGCCTTCTTTGTTTCCAGTAATATGAAATTCACCTTAATCCCTCCCACCTTTGCACAGATTGCTTGTTGGAGGAGGAGAAGCTGTGTCACCTTCACTGAACAAGTCCTCTGTTCAGTCTGCTAAAGGTCTGGCTTTATTCTTTTTCTGTCTTTCTAAATCTTACACAGATGCTAACTTCTCTGCCAAACCCATCTCAGTTTAAATAGGAAGGAAAGATGTATCTACACCTGGTTAAGTGAGTTCCGAACTGTGCCAAGTGACATGCCTTAAGTCACCCATTGAATCAGTCCAAACCTTGGAAGCACAGCTTACCACCTGGAAAGTTCTTACTTCCAATGTCTACCTCAGTTTATAATTCTTTTGAAAAATAATAAACTTGAAAATGAGGGAGGTGAAACACTGAAGAGGAAAGATTTAAGTGAGATAACCTTTATTTTTCTAGAGCAGGTTACTTTGCCAACTTGAAGACCATCTTGCCTGCTTCCTTTCCCTACCTTCTAGCACAGAGTTTGGGGGAAAAATGATGGTGTTTTCCAACTTCCATTGCACACAGAGATGGACAAAAGCCATAGTTCTGGAAGATGTGACATGAACAAAAAGTTTCAGACGGGGGCTTCTGGGAAAGCTCAGAACACCTACAGTACCCAGCGAAGGTGGCAAAACAGAAAGTCAGAAGGGGCCTGTGTCCCCACTGATCTTCCTCAAATGACTGCACTATCCCTGAACTGTTTACCTCTCACTCCCCATGGGACAGAGAATAAAATGGATTTGTTTTAGCAACTGCTTGCTGTCTTTTTATCTCTAGTACAGAGGATTGCTCCAGATACATATTATTCACCATGCATACGGCAGCCCTAGGAATGAAAACTATTGTTTTGTGAGGGACCAAGAGATGTGTTTTGCTCCTCCCTTTTTTCCCCTTTTCTATTCCATATGCCCTCACATGTGTTACCCCTCTCCCTAAACCCGGTACAGCATGAATAATTCCAAAGGGACCTACAAATGGAAACACAGGGCCTAAAAAATGTTGCATATAGGAACTGTCTACATAGCATCTAAATCCTAGGATATTCCTCCCCAAATGACTGAATGGTAACTAAAACCTTAAAGCTCCTTCTGAAAGTCCCATTATAACCACTATATGTATGGTTTATATATATATATATATATATATTTTTATATATATATACACACACACACACTTCCTGGAGGACATGCAATGGACCGTGCTAACCTCCATCTTAACACTCTCACTGTGCTGCAATGGTCTGTTAATTGGCCTCTTCTGTCAGCTCCATGGTGGAGCAGGGTTGGTGTTTAATTCTGTATGGCTTCCTACTTTTTTTGTGACACAACAGAGACATTACCCAATGTTCAATAAAAGAAACGGTCAAACCTCAAGCTAGTCAGACCCCTGTAGCCTCCCCTCCCTCCATGGGAAGCAAATTAGTGGGCAGAGTTTTGGCAAACTGCTTAGCTCCCTTTAGTGAATATTCATATATATGTGTGTGTGTGTGTGTGTGTGTGTGTGTGTGTGTGTGTGTGTATCACTCATGCATGGCTATAGGAGAAAAGGAAATAATGCTCCCCATTTTACAGGTCAGAAAACTGAGACTCAGATGTGTTAGATGGTTTTTAGATGACACAACAAACAGGCTTGCTTGACTGGCAGAGATGCCCTTCTCACTTCATTGAAATGGTGCTGGGTAGAGAGGAAATGTTCTCTCCCTAATGGATCACCTCAGTATCCTACAAAATAAGTTCCCTGTCACGTAAAGGGAAAATGAAGACCTACGTATGGAAAAGGATGTATTTGCATCCATGTGGAGTAGGTTATGTGCAATTTGAAGGGTGGTGAGATATAGCAGTACTCTACGACTTAAAGTAAAAACAAAATTTCTGTCTTTCTAGTATGTTAATACCTGAAACTGCCTCTCTAGAGCCACTGGTATGAATTACGTATTTTCCTTACATTATCACCCACTTTTAAAATAAAAATATTGCAGAGAGACACATCACAGTACCAAATTAATAACGATAATTCTTTTCCTTCTACCAAGGGTTCTTACCACGGCAACCTAAAAAAAAAAAAAATCACTGAATAAAATCTTCATTAACTCCACAGATTTGCCTAATTCTTACCAATATACTCATTTGAAAAGTTGGGTTCTGGTAATTGAGTTTTGACACTTCCATTAACCAGGTTTGTGGCATTTACCTGTCTTTAATTTTTTTTTTTTCTGGGGGCCTGAAAGGATGGCTCAGCAATTAAGAGCACTGGCTGCTATTACAGAGGACCTGGGTTCAGTTCCCAGTACCCCATGGTGCTCCAGTTCCAGGGGATCTGACGCCCTCTTCTGGCCTCCACAGGCATTGCATGTACATGCTACATTTACATATGGGGAAAAACTCATACCATAAAAAGATAAAAATAAATTTAAAAATCAAAACTAAAAAATTAAAAAAAGTCTGAAAAATGAAGAATAATGTTACCTCTTTCCATAGAGTTATCAGCAGGATTATCTAGCAAGATGCTTTACAAGTACTTGATGAAATAGCAAATGGTAAGTGCTTAGTATCAGCTATAGTTCTCTATGAATATCAGAAGTATGGTGCTATGGACTTGAGTCCACCCCATGGTAGAGCCAAGCACGTGAGTGGGGCACAGGTGGCCTGGTTTCCTTAGAGCTGCAGAGAAGACACAATAGCCAGTTTTGTGCTGAATGGGGAAAGGAATGTGATCCCTGGGCTTCTTGTTCTTGATCCCTGGGCTTCCTGTTTGTAACAATGAGAACACAGACCAAGCATGAATTTAATATGTGGCCTGAGCTTGGTAAGAAAATAAAGAGATTCTATTTGGCTTTAGGTCTTTTTCTGTACTGTATCTTTCTTGAATCAAGCCTACAATTCAATCCATGACTCTTTTTGATGACATCTTGTTACCTTTCTGTAATGCTTTCAACCACTGACTTCGGCTCTCTTCATTTGATGCATAGACATAGAGAAGCCCATCTTTATATACAATCTGGAAAGGAAGAAAAAATAATATATTTTGATACAAACATCTCATAGCTCAGTCTGATGTGCCAGCAAACTTTTTTTTCTTTTACTTTTTTTTTTTTTTTTTTTTTTTGGTCTTTTTGAGACAGGGCCTCCCTGTAGCCCCAGTTGTCCTGGAACTCACTATGTAGACCAGGCTGGCCTTGAACTCACGGAGATCTGCCTGCCTCAGCCTCCCAAGTGCTAGGATCAAAGGCATGCACCACCATGTCCAGTGCACCAGCAAACTTTTATGCTGTCAAAAATAAATCTTTTCCACTGAACTCGCAGTAATGGTGACAGCATGCACAAGACCCATGCCCATTAGATCAGACAAAAACCCAGCATAGAATGAGGGAAATGGACAGCAGGCCCCAACCATAGCCTAGAAACTATTAGCAACAGATTACTAGATTACTGCTGAGAGAGAAAGAGAGAGAGAGAGAGAGAGAGAGAGAGAGACAGAGAGAGAGAGAGAGACAGAGACAGAGACAGACAGAGACAGACAGAGACACAGAGAGAGACAGAGAGAGAGATCTTTAAGAAGGCTGACTAGGCTCCAGTGAATGAACTTCCACCAAAGGACATATGGGTACAAATGCTTGACTGGATAGGACTTAACATGTGTAGTGAATACATAAGGTCCAATAGGGGTTTGGAGGCATGGATGGCAGAGGGGATCTAAATGTGATTAAGAACTGTGGTATGAAATGTAAAGCAGTTCAATAATATTTTTTAAAATATTCTCTGGTGTAAAATTAAAGTTCCTTAACATAATGTGCAGACTCCTTCACAGCCAACCCTCCCTGCCTCTGTGGGCTTGTCTCTTTTGTTCGCTCTTATTTCTCCCATCAGTGTCTTGGCACGTGCAGTTTCTTTTGTCCTGCAGCCTCCTCCATGTTTGCTAAGTTAAACTGTACTAGTCCTTCCCAACCTCAGTGTCACCTCCAACAGAACATTTTCCTGACACCTAGGAGCAAGGAGTGAAGCTCCTGCTTCCTGGAGGACACGCAATGTATCTTAACACTCTCACTGTATTGCAATGGTCTGTTAATTGGCCTATTCTGCCAGCTCCATAGAGATGCCTTGGAGCAGGGTTGGTGTTTAATTCTGTATGGCTTCCTACTTTTCTGTGACACAACAGAGACATTACTCAATGTTTAATAACAGAGCCGGTTAAACCTGAAGCTGATCAGACCCCTGTAGCTTCCCCTCCCTCCATGGGAGGCAAATTGGTGGGCAGAGTTTTGGCAAACTGCCTAGCTCCCTTTTGGGAACAGTTCAAATGCAATCATTGTCTCAAGGGCTCATTTTGCAATGTTTTGCCTGTTTACTTAGGCATACTGAGTTAATGGTAGGAAAATATTAAAGAATCATCCAACCTAGCATAATGTTGTCCCTCCTTTTACCTGAAATGGGTACTGTCTCTCCACAGGCGTCTGATCTTCAACATTCACTTTTTCCACACACCTGATTTTCTTAATCTCAATTGATCCTTTTCTGCTGCCCCTTTTCTGAATTCAAAAGTAAAACAGAAGATATTTCATATGGATGCCCCATGGTGAACTGAGAAAGGGGTGCAGCCAAAGTTAATGCTTGGGAGGGAGACTGAAGGATTCAGAGGTCAATGGGAGATCATGTTCCATTATGCCATGGCTGTCACAAAGCAATGAGAATTGAAGACACTTCTAAAATATGGACACACATGCATAAGTGTCTCTGAAAGCAAGCATTTAAGTGATAGTTAAGAATCTTGTTGACGAATTGTGCTTCAAACCACCTGCCAATTGTTAATAGTCAAAAGAACCAAGAGTTAGCTTCATAAAGCATTTTCACCTTGTTTCAGATTTACAAGTTTTTCAGTATTTCTCGTATGGTAATGTTACCAATTGTGCAGAGATGCCGTTATTTCTAACATTGTCTTATGGCAGCATTTGTGATTCTTGGCACTATTATTAACATTTGGGACTGGGTAACATTTTGCTGTGTAGTGTGACCAGTGCACTGTAGGGGATTTAGTAGCACCCCTGGTCTCTGCTCACTGCATGCCATCAGTGCATCCACCCCCATAACTAGTTGTGACAGCTGGAAATAGCACCAATCATTGTCCAATGTCTCCCAGGAAACAGAAGTGCCTCCAGTTGAGAACCATTATTGTAAAGATACAATGTATTAATAGTTTTCAATGCTTATCTTGAATCCATTATACTTTGGTTGAGGACAGACAATGTAGTAAGTGACTACAAGTTGATCTGTACTGTATAAACTAATAAACCTAATATTCTTTCTTTTCTTCTTTTGGTCTTTTTTGGAGACACGGTCTCCCTGTAGCCCCAGCTGTCCTAGAACTCACTGTGTAGACCAGGCTGGCCTTGAACTCACAGAGATCCACCTGCCTCTGCCTCCCAAGTGCTGAGATTAAAGGCATGCGCCACCACGCCCAGCTCAGTAATATTCTTTCTTTATCATCAAGTACTTTGTGGAGACTTAGGAAAAAATAGCAAATAACACAAAAACAATGGAGTAAATAGAGTCTTACCATCTTGTCATATTCATAGTAGGAAAGGTTTGTTTTGGTCAAAACAAAAAGACGCTCTTTGTAATTATTTGGTGACATTTTCTTCTTTTGCTGTGATCTTTTGAGAAGAAGTTCCTCTAGAATGGATTTTGTATCCATATTATTGTCCTAAATAAATTAAAATAATTTAAATGACAACAGCATGCGGCTAGATAGCTAGATTCTGTTTTAGCTTTCCTTCCTTCTTTCTCTTTCTTTCTTTCTTTCTTTCTTTCTTTCTTTCTCTCTCTCTCTCTCTCTCTCTCTCTCTCTCTCTCTCTCTTTCTTTTTTGTCTTTTTGACACAGGGTCTCTCTATTGCCCCAGCTAGCCTGGCACTCGCTATGTAGACCAGCCTGGCCTCTGTGTGCTGTCATTTTGAGACAGGGTCTCTCCTTTGCCTCAGCTGGCCTGGCACTCACTATGTAGACCAGCTCTGCCTCTGTGTGCTGTCATTAAAGGCATGTGCCATCACACCTGGCTTAACCTTCCTATTTCTAACCCAACAATTTATTACTCTGAATATAAAAACCAATTTCTAAAAATAAGACTTATTTAGGACTATAGACTTATTAAGATTCTAAAATAAACTGCACACACACTTATAGTTTTCTTCAACTGCTTTGTTCTGAGTTTTTCAAGCATGTGGATTTTACAAAGCATTTACACATTCAGTGATCCATGCTCCACTCTTATCATAACTCACCACCTTTCCACTGTCCTCCAGACTACTTCATCAAAATTCTCTTTACTATGTACACAGTCTCCATAATTATTGAGTTGAACAAGATATAACATAACTTTAAAAACTACACTCCAGGAAGTTCACCATGTATTAAGTAATTAATCAACTGAAATTTCCCTCCATGCCTGTCGCCAGTGGTTTGACCAAATTATCCAAATCACCATGAAACACTGGTGTCATTGAAAAGGACATTCACAGTTCCTGACCATGGCCAGGTGTTCTGTCATAAAGGATACAGGTGTAAATAACAACATTTAAGAGAATTTTAAAGAAACGTGAATGCCAGAAGTCAAGTAAAAGGAAGACGATAAATGAGAATGCAAGAAAAACGTTATCAAAAGAGTTTTACAAGAACCACAGAATGAGTCCATGCACAACACAAAAGCATACCTGCTTTCTATTCTGAAATTACATAAAACATTAAAACCTAAGGAAGTTTTGCAAAGAGAAATGCATCGGTTCTCTGATTCCACTAAGATAGCCATTTTTCACCTCAGCCTGATCTAAGGGCTCATGAAGAAAACTAATAATATTAAGCAGTGGGCCATAGAGGTAAACGTCATGTTCTCTTTGCTTTGTGAAACTGCACCATAATTTGCAATTAGATGTCCAGTTGCTAAGATCTATTTTTGTTTGATGATCTGAAGATAATGACCTTTACTTACCTTGGTCTCTGTAGAGTCAAAGTCTGTGTGTGGATCCTGAAGTTTAACTTTCAAGCTGTAAGCAAAAGGTTAGGGCTCTGAGGCACTGTTACACCTATTCCCTCTGACTGTGCTAGGGCCATGCATTAAAAAGAAAATATTTGCATCCTTTTATTGCCCTGGATCAGGAAGCACCTGCACAGCACAGACATTGCTTTCTCTGGATGGAGGCAGATGCCAGGCAGACCTAACCAATCACTAGCAGGTACTTCTCACCAGGCCAGAAGTATGCCTAGTTCACTAGACCAGGGAAGAGATAAAAAGGGAGACGAAGAAGCACAGCCTAGGGTTGGATAAATCACCATCAGTGTTAGCCATCTTCCTTCCTGATAAAGACTACATAACTCTAAAACTGGAAATTAAGGAAGGCAGCTTTTAAATTTTATGTATGTAGGACAGAAGACTATTAATATGAAAAATGTCTTCAAGAGAATTCCTTGACTTACAGGTAAACATGCTAGAAATATTACTCTTTAAATATAATAAAGTCTTGCATACTTATGGCTCCAGATATTGCTTCTTTTCTTTTTAAATTTTTCATTTATTGTTTTAATATTTTATTTATTTTAATTTTGTGTGTATTAGTGTATTGCCTGCATGTAAATGCACCCTTGTCGTGCAATCCCCCAGGAAGTCAGAAGAGGGCGTCGGATCCCCTAGAACTGAGGTTATGGATAGTTGTTAGCCAGCATGTGGGTGCTGGGAACTGAACCCAGGTCTTTTGCAAGAGAAGCCACTGCTCTTAACTGCTGAGCCATTTCTCCAGTCTTGTTTTATTGATTTTTTAAAAATTTCTTTTTAAAAAATAGAATGGGCTTTTTTGGAGCACAATGGTTGCTATTAATCATGGTCCTTAGTTTCTAGGCTTGGAGCTGGAAGACAGGGCAGAGGTAAATGTAGGGTGGAGGTAGGACCTGAGGAAATAGGTGTCACACCTACGTTTCACTTTTGCCTCCACTGAAAGTTCCATACCTACCCCTGCACTGATAAGATTATCTCTACATCTAGAGTCTATGGTTAGAAGAGAATTTGCTTGAAAACTTATGGAAATTATGGAGCTGTATTTTTTGTGATTTATAAGCTTTGTGGGGGGGGGGAGAAGCCAAACAGCAGGCATAGTTACAGGGTACTTTTGTATTATATTTTTTTCCCACCATTAAAATTTTCACTAATAGTCAGGCATGGTGGTGCACACCTTTAATAACAGCACTCGGGAGGCAGAGGCAGGCGGATCTCTGTAAGACTGAGGCCAGCTTAGTCCACATAGTGAGTTCCAGGCCAGCTGGGGCTATTGGGAGACCCAGTCTCAAAAAAGACAAGAAACTTCATTAGTAAAGCAGAAAGAGAAAACACTAAAAGCTCTTGCCAAATTCTTCATCTGTGTGTAGTTAAACCATTATTTCTCAAAGCCAACTGCTAATTTAGCAGATCTGATGACTTGAGCAGAAAGTTTACTTTCCGGGACTTTTTCAAATGCTGAGTTAATTGTGATGTAAAAAATACTGTTTTGAAACATGCAAAACTCCATGTCCAAGGAAATATGTGACCCTTCCTAGTACTGCATAATGATTTACACACTCTTATGTTTATCAGGCTTTTACACACATCACATTAAACATGGAATTCAAGAAGATTTTATAAAAAGAATTGATAACATTTACAAAACGGTTTGTATATTTTGAAGGAAGAACAGGAAATAGAAAGGAAGGCTATCAAGACTCTGGGTACATTCTACAATAAATTTCCAAGAATTTTTTTGTTTTGTTTTGTTTTGGTCTTTTTGAGACAGGGCCTGTCTGTAGCCCCAGCTGTTCTGGAACTCACTTTGTAGACCAGGGTGTCCTTGAACTCACAGAGATCTGCCTTGCTTCTGCCTCCCGAGTGCTGGGATTAAAGGCGTGTACCACCACCCCTGGCTGATTTCTAAGAATTTAACAAGCAGTGCTGTACCAAAGTTTAATTAGTCAAATTTCAACATCATGATTTATTCTTAAATCCTACCCTTCACGAAATTTATTTAAAAACTCCATGTGATAAATGTTCATTCCACGAAACTGAAAACCCTAACAGGCCAAATAAAAAGACGAACATGCCTCAGGATCTTAGTTTGTTTATTTTCAAGTATGCATTTGTGCATGCTTATTGTCACCAAGATGGCCTCACATCCTGTTCTCATAGGTTTGTAATGTGTTAGTCTTATGTACCAAGCATCTGGAGTCCTGTGTATTCGAAGTTCGCTCTATTCAGGAGGGTCAGATCTTCAAGACTCCTTTCTCAAAGGTGGACTCTGAGGTCTTTAATAAACCCAAAAATCTTGGTTTTGATGACTCGTGATTTTGTCATCATCAGGACAGTTTCTAAGACAAATTCTCTTGGTTCCTGCTGTCTTGGCAGCCTGTTTCCTTCTGCTTGCTCTGTCCCTTCCATAGAATTTCCTTTCCTCTCCTAAATAGCCTAGATTCTAAGTTGAAAACATTTTCTCTCTTTCTTTGGATATATTTCTCCATCTATTTATGGTTTCTTTAATGTCTCTGAACAAAATTATAGTTTTCTCCCTAGAGATATGTACCTTTTATTAGATAATTCTGTAGTATTTGAAAATTTTTAATAGTATTATGCTATCTATCTTAATATTTTTGTTGTTGTTTGGTAGGTTTTTGTTATTTTTCATTGTTTTTTTAGTTAGCATAAAAAATAATGGCAGGGGGGTTGCTGGAAAAATGCCTCAACAGTTAAGGGTGCATATTCCTTTTGCAGAGGACCTGAGCTCGGTTCCAAAGACCTATGTTGGGCCACTCACAATAACCTGTAACTCCAGCTCCAGGGGTTCTGACATCTTCTGGTCTCTGTGGGCATCCCCACACATTTACATACATACATACATACATGTATACATACATGCCCACACAAATACACATAATTAAAAATAAACTGAATCTTTAAATAAAAGTAACGGGTTTCATTTGGATATTTTCATACATTAATACTTTATTTTTATTTGTCGGGTACTACCCTCTCCCCAATACTACCTCCTCCTGCTGCTTCCGCATACATGACATTACTCTCTCTTGTTCTCCACCGTCCTCCCTTTAGACCTCATTCTCTTCTCTCATAGTTTCCTTTCCACTCTCATGCCCTACCAATATATGTATATATGTGTGTGTATATGTGTGTATGTATGTACATATATATATGTATATATATATATATTTGACTCTAGATTTTGCATATGAGAGAAATGTGATATTTGCCTTCTGATGCTGTCTTATTTTATTTAACACAGTGATCTTCAGTTTCATGGTTTTCCTGCAGATGTTCTAATTCCATTCGTCTTTGCAGCTGGACGGAGATCCATTGTGTATATGTCTACACTTAAGGCATTTCTGTGGCTTCACTTGATAGAAGAGGTGATACTTGGTGGTGATTAATATTTAGAAATGCAATGTCTCTCCTTCTTATTAGGGGAACAGTGAAAGAGGGTTTGACTTTGTCCGTGGACTCAAATGACTATCCAGTGACTAGCAAAGTCTGCTCTGCCCACACATTGAAAGGAAGTTCAGTTGGGAAGGTAAAAGTAAAAGCAGAACCTTTCACAATAAAATGAGACCTGAAACCTAATTACTATTAAACAGAAATCTATTTCCATAGAGGAGCTGGTGGGATTTGACTGGACTCTCATATTACCACCCGCATAGAATAGAAGCATCAATTTGCTTAGCAAATAGCTCATGCCTATTTCCATAAGCATATTAAACTACACATGGAGAGTAAAGCATAAGGTAGGCAAAAGCAAGACCTGGCAGAAATCAATACAGTGTTTTTTTTTTGTTTGTTTTTTTTTTTTTTTTAAACCAGGAAGTGAGCAGCCATCATGCAACCAATTACATACATAAAAGGCTCATGCTAAATTAGCATGACACATAGTCATCATGATTTTTAAGATTCACAAGGAAATGACTTGATGAGAGTTAGAAGCTCAGTTTGGCAGTTCTGTTTGGCACATTTGACCTTGGGCCTACAATATGAACAACATCGAGGGACTGGTTCCAGGAACAAAAATCAGCTTCCATGTCCCTGAATGACAACAGACATGTTTGACATAGGTTTAATAACTAATTAACAGGTAAGACTGTTACACAACTGTACCAGGAGGGCAAAGTTTTGAAGATTACAGGACTGCCACTTGCAAGGTGTAGTACCTTTACCGCATCTTTTTTTTTTTTTTTTTGGCTCTAAGTTTTAATTTCCTGATCTGTAAAATGAGAATGGTTACAGTCCTTTTGCCTTGAGCCTCTTAAATAAAATACCTTACATGAAAATACTTGGCACACTATGGACACCAAATCATGATTTTTTAAAAAAAAAAAAACTGTGTGGGATGAAATAACCTAAATCCCACAGTGGAGCCCACTCATTTTACTCTGAAAATCTTGATGAAGAACAAAAGTTTTTTTTTTCAAGAAAGTTATTATAGGAGGGAGGACATTGCAATTGGGCCTCGAGGATGAAAAAAGATTTTAGTAATAAAACCCCTAGCCAACATTTAAGTAGAGGTTTCTGCATACCAGGCACTATTTAGGACATCTGACAAAAGTTAACTTATTTGCTGGCTATAATCACTCTAGGTGACAGGTTGTGACAACCCTCATAATACCTCTAGCCTATTAGGCTTGCCCTGACACAGCCATCCTGTGTCAGGTTAATTTGCAATACTTCCACCCTAAGTGATAGGTTGTGGCAGTCAGGCAACAGAGTACATTGTAACTTCATTCCCTGCTTATAGCTGATGAAGCTGCAATAGAAAAAAGTTGCTCAGGTATAATACATTGTTTAAGCTTATTAAGTGTGGACTCTGCGAGGGCAGAGAGATGGCTTAGCGGTTAAGAACACTGGGTGCTCTTGCAGAGGACCCGAGCTCCATTCCCAGCACTCACATGGTTGTTAACAACCATCTCTAACTCCAGTTCCATGGGATCCAATACCCTCTTCTGACCTTGGTGGACATTCATCACACAGGTGCATTTGCACACATGCAGGCAACATACTCACAAACACAGAATAAAAATAATAAATAAAATATTCTTAAAAACAGTGGACTCTGGTAGCCAAAAGACCCTCCCTTGTCAAGTGGCCTCTCAAACACCCTGTCCTGTGTCAGGCTGGTCCCCTGGCTCTGTAACAGGGTGAGGGGAAAACAGCAAGCTTCTGAGGATATTAAAATCATACGTCCTTGGGAATAGTTAAAAGACAAACCATTTACAACAGAAGTTGCTATTGTTTATCTCATGGTAAAAAATGCCGATAGTGGGAACAGGAAGCTGAAAACTCATCCATGGAGACACTCAACCAGAAACTCCAATTTAACTGCTTCTTCCCCACTCAATTTCTGCTGGATGATGTAAGCCCTGGATTTGATGATGTTACCTTTGCTTGCTCTTTTGAACGGACTACTTCAGTCCTCTCTGTGCTATGTTGTGAGCTCCAGATTTGATTCTGTTTTGCTATCTCTCTGCTGCTTCTGTCTTTTTGCTACTTGCTATTCATTCTTTTACTTTTGTCTGCTAAGTGCTTAATAATCACACTGTCATAGATACAGCTGTCATAGGTACAGCTATCATAGACTATCCTCTGACCCTTACAGAATACCAGGTCACACCTGGGATTTAAATCCTGGCTACTAAGCTCAACAGTTCACATTCTTGAGCAGGATATCAGTGACACAGGAAGCACATGCCCATTGTGTGAGCTAAACATGAGAAGAGTTTAACCTAAATACAAGAAAACAGTCATAGGGCGTAAAAGCTCAGAAAGAGTCCTAAAAGTCATTTTAAAAATGAAATGTTCAGCACCAGCACCCTAAATGACTTAGTCCCAACTATGAATCAGTGATCTAAGAGGTATGCTCCAAGGAGCCAGATTCTGGTATCCTGCCTTATCTGCTGTCCACTCCATGGCAGTAAACATATTCAAAAAGATCTATGTGTTCAGTTAAAGCCATTGCCACCTTACTAAGGCACACTGTTTAGCCAGGATTTAAATCCCAAGTGTGACCTGGTGTTCTGTAAGGGTCAGAGAATAATCTATGATAGCTGTACCTATGACAGATGAATCTATGATAGTGTGATTATGAAACTAGTCATAAATCTGGATCTAACCAGACCTGTGTAAGTGATCTTTTAAGGGAACTATCAGAAAGCTGTGACTTGTAAATAATTGTTCATCAGGATCCCTCAAGGCAGTGTTAAGTAGCAAAACTGTGGGTTGGGAGGTAGCACAGAGGTAAAAAGTGTTGTCCTAATGTGCACAAGGCACTGAGTTTCATCCTTGGTTCCAGACACAAAAATATAGTTGAGTTGAATTATAACCCACATTTTGAATATTGGTAAGAATATGCAACCTTAAAAGTGGGAATAGACGTTGAGTGGTCCAGGAGGGGAGCAGGAGACAGGAAAAGATGAGATAAATTTAAGTGGGCCCACATCACTCATCAAGAAGATGCCCCTCAGACATGGCCACAGGCCAGTCCAATAGAGGAAATTCCCCAATTGAGGCTCCCTCAACCCAGATGTGTCAAGTTGACACTAAAGCTATCCCGCACAAATGCATACTATGAAATTTCTAAGGAAATAATATAAATCAGGAAATAAAAATCTATACTGTAAATGTGAAAGAGAAGCTGGAATTTCATACTCAAATAATTGTCTAAGGTGTGGCATGCTTCTTTTCCTGCTAAATAACTGCACAAAATACAACAGTTAGCATAAAGTAGAACGAAAGGCTAAATTCAGAAATAGGCGGCGTTTTTGGAAGAAGCTTACGGTGCTGGCTCTCAGCTCTGTAGAACCTAACAAATCCCTATTTCACATGACACTGTGTGGGTCAGAAAAAGTTACAGTTGATCTTGGCATGATGTGGAGAGAAACACTCTAACATCAACAGTCACATCCTCAGTATTTTGGAATACCATACCTTAACTGCTCCAAAATAAGCTTATGAAAAGAAGACATCTGGGGAAGACTTTATTCTCACAAAGACAGAATTCCAGTGCTATTTCTGTTACAGCTAAAGTGTATTCTGCACATGAGATTCATCTTCTGTGACTTCTAGAGCTTTTTAAAAACCCTTGCTTAATTTCAGCAACCTCTTCCTTTTTACCTCCCCTCTTCCCACAGGCACAATCTCTGGCACCTTATTCGGGAGAAAGATAAAATGTGACAAATCCATCAGTTAGCATGTTGAATTAGTTTACCTCCTAATACTGCTTAGATGTGCACTGGTGTGAGTGAAAACATCAAATGCCAAAGAGCTCAAATCCTCGCTCTGTCTCTATGCAACCTGACAAGTTACCTAACTCTACCAAACCTCAACTTCCCCATCTGTAAAGGGAGTGAACACAGCAACCACCTTGAAAGGGTATGAGAAGTCAAGAGACAATGGCAGGGCAATGCCCAGCTGCCCTTGTACATGTTTGGAAACATACAGGTCTTCTCCTTGTCTGTAGGAAGCATTTACAAAGAGCATAGCAAAGTCAGAAGACTGAAGACAATGAAATGATCCTCAAAGATGAAAACAGTTTGCTTTTTCATACCCCTGCCTCCAGCTCCTGGGCATTCCAATTCCTTGTGTATTTTCAAATCAATAAGCACTTCTTCCTTGGGCTTGTTACAGACTCTACCCTGGGGATAGTTACCTTAAAATCAGATTGCGTAAACCCGGTATGGACTTGTGTATTGTTACCACCATGAACACTTGTACAAATAAACACTTAGAAGTGACTCCAAGTGTGGTCCACAAACAACATTGACAGCCCCTGGGAGCTGGTTAGAAAAGCAGATTCTTCACGTCTAAGCTGCTCCAGCAAATAAGCCCCGACACATGCTCATGCAAGCAACCATAAGTGAACTCATTGGCTCACAAAAATAAAGACATGAGAGCAGGAAGGAGACTTTTTGGCAAGAAGAAGGGATTCAGAGGGAGTGTGAGGACTAAGAGAGGATAATCGGGCTGAATATGGTCAAATTACATTTCATACATGCATGGAATTGTGAAAGAATGAATTAAAAAATTAAAAGAGTAAAGAAGACTCCTAGGTTCCATCCCAGACTTAGTGCATTCAAATCTGCATTGTCAATTCGTGTGCACACTAGAATTTAAGATGCCCTGACATAGAGCACAATAAGTTCAAGGAAATCATTATGACTTACAAAAACTTATCAATTATATGGACGTGGGACCAAACGGACAATTTACATCCCACATTTCTATTTCTATGTAAAGTATCCCCAAGTCTCTGATTTAGAAAAACTTCAAGAACCTAAGAATAAATACATGTAGCTGAAACAAAATGATAAAAATACAAAGAAAAGAAGGTTTGGCTTCAACATGAAAAGCCATGAAAGTGTAAACTATGGAAAAAGCCAGTGGCGGAAACAGCACAAAGCTAGATTGAGCTCATGGTGATAGGCACCCAATCTGACAGCTCTCCTGAGTGAGATTTTGAGCAAGAGACTAATTCACAGAGAATCAACAGATTAAGACTCTGATCCCCAAATTACACACTGCCTTCCAAGTCCCAAGGGAAGTCCAACACCTTTGGCTTCATAACTTTGAATTATATTTTTTTTCCTGTGGTTGGCTTTCCAAACTTTGAAAGCTTCAGACTCCATGACACCTGGTTCTAAACCCATTGTCCCATAGGCTATGACACTACATAGCCACCTGCCACTTAAACGCACCATTCTGCCTTGTTCCGGCTCCCCAGGGTCCACTGTGATGAAGTAGAAGCTGCTCCTGCAGGAACCCAGCCTCAGCTGTCCTCTTACATTTTCCCGGCTGCTGGGTCAGAAATGGCTACATGACTCAGTGCCCCCAAAGCATTTATTGTCCTGCAGGGCCTTACACAATCCCACAGGAAACCACGCTCAACACTTAGCCAATACTTGTTGATCTGATTGAATGCAATGAAAACGAAGACAAAAGCATATTTCATAAAGGTTCTAACTCTGATAACTGCAGCTCCTGCTTTTCCCAGCAGCTCTTGGGGACATGTGATAACCCTGCCTTTGTTTATAGAGCTCTGTGCTGGAAAGGACAAGAAAATATCTCGGCAAAATCCAACTTCTGACGCTGACTTCGCTCACAGGAGTCAGTCAGGAAATCATTAGGTAACGCCAAAGTGCACAGAAAATAAGCAATGAAAACTTCAACTCAACACTTGGACAAAGGGAGGTAGTGAACCTGTGTGAACAATTAATACAGTCCAAAAGAGCTCATGGCCATGGTTCATTAAAGAGCCTGAAAGAATTTGAAGTAGTTGACAAATACAGGACCTGTTATGGTGCCTCCCTCTGAAACTGATGAAAAACTGAAATCAGGCAGCATGCCTCTTTCTGAGGCAAAACCAAACCAAAGAGATGGGCTGTGTACATCTGGCACTGTGGTTCTTGCATCAAGACAGTGGCTGATGGAGCCCGGGCCTACAACACTTCCTCTACTACCATAGTCAAACGTGTCATCAGAAGACTGAAGGAATTCAAAGACCAGTACAAGTTCTACCATTTCAGACACACCTCAGCCTACAGTAAATGACTGAATTTGTGTTAAAAAGTGAATCTATGTGAAAGAGATGTACTCTTGCTCTGGAGTGTGTTACTGAATATGTTAAAGCTGTAATGAAATGCTTCTTCTAATCATGTAGTTATTAAAAATTAAAAAATAAAATAACTTAAAAATGAATCTAAAATTAGAAATGAGATTGGTTTGCTAATATGTGTTGCACCAATATCACAAAGAAAATGCGTGACTGTCACTTTGCATTGCTATAACCACATCTTGGTGTTCGGCTTTCCTTACCCCACCACTTTCTCTGGTGCATGCTGGTGCATCATGTGTAATAAATCTAATGACATAGTTTAAATTCGGCTGGAGACTGTGAGAAAATCATCCTTTTAGCATGCACTGACATACTCTGTTAGTTCATGAACTGATGGACCACATTAATGGTTCTGTAGGCATCTATGATGCGATTACGTGATGATTCCTTATGTGGGTAGAGGCGAATGAAACCCCTGACTTTTTCTGAATTTCCATCCAGTAGGAAAAAGGTCTATGCTGTAGCAGGGTCCACATTTGAATAAGACTACTGATAACTTTTTTGATGCAGCACACAGAATATTTGCCTTAGACAGACACAGAATTACTTCTTTTGATTGGTCAAGTCATATTAAGATCTTGTCACATGCTGATCATTCTGGGAGGGGCTGGAGACACGAGGAGAAACATTGCAAAGCTATAAGAATCTGGTAACGTGAATTACTAATTCCACACCTTTTCCATATGATGATTTATATTTATCTCACAGCTTATATATGATAGCACAGTAGATAGATTTTAGAATAAGAAAACAATTAGAGGAGGGGAAGGAAAGGGTGGTATAGCCGTGGAGACACCTGGATACAATCTCTTGGGATTTCCATACCTCCTTGGATCTTGAAACCCTCAAAGGCAGCGAGGAGGAGTGGTTTCCTCTAAGTCAAAATGCCACAGATTTATTTCCTTCTTCTGTTCATTCTCTCCCCTTCTACTTCTCCAAAATTTTTCTTTGGCTCTGTGTTTCCCATGGTTTTCATTGACTCCTTTTTGGCAATGTGTTATTTCAATTACATGATTTAATTTACTCAAATTATAATCTGCAATTATAATCTGTTGTTATTTTCTGCAATGTTTCCAAAAACCAACAGGAAAGACATAAATGAACACCAGCATTTTATGCAATGGCTGGTCACATGTAACTTCTTGGTCAGAACACACTGGATTTGTGAAGAATGCTCTCATCAAGGTAGAGATGGAAATCATATGTACCCATCTTTTCTGGATATAACTGGATGTTTTCAACTGTCCAACATATCACTGACCTTCATACACTAGTGCATAAAAAGCAATCAGTTTCTGAGTTCAGGTCAACTGGTTTCCTTGTTTAGTGACTCCAAATTCCTAAAATGGAATATTCCAGAGATATTGCTCATTTAATGAATAACAGCTATAATTGCACTAGAAAAAAATTTGCCAAAACCTGAAAGCAAGAACATTTGAGTTGCTATCTTAAAGAAGAAAAATCATTGCAAATGAAGAAGTGTTTGAGATGACTATATGCTTGTATGGAATATAACTTTAGAAAGAAATACAGTGTCATAAAGATGAAAATAAAAAATTCTGAATAAAAGAGAAAAAGTTGGGTTGATATGTAACTCAGTTAGTAAAAGTGCTTGCATAGCATGTACACATATACATTACCCCAGGGACTTGACTCCAGCACTGCATAAGCCAAGGTGTATCAAAGGACTATAACCCTAGCACTTGGGAGTCAGACACAGGAGGATCAGAGGTTAAAGCATCATTGATTAATACTGAATTTGAGATCAACCCGGGATGCATGTGATCTTCTCATAAAAGAAAATGAAATGAAGAGAGAGATAGAGAGAGAATGAATGTGGGTGTCTTTAAATATTATAATCGTGTAATTTGGGGTCCTTTAGAGAAGGCTTTGCTGTTTTTTTTTATATCCACATGTAGTTTTCTTCTATGTTGCCCAGGATTCCAAATCTGATCCATGGTCATGTGATAGACATGTCAATAAAGTTGCCTGTTCCACACTCTCATCTGATTTCAAATGACAGCATGGAAGGAGGTCAAAGTTCAAATGCACAGGGTCAGATTTATCTTCTCCGAGGTGGATCCTGTTAATAGTGCTGTGTGATTTCTGTTCCATTTGAAAAAATTCTCACCTCTCCCACTTACTGCTCTTCCCTTTAATTCTTTCAGTTTTTCAGAACTGTTCTATTTTTTTTCCTAAAGGGCTTATAAATAGAATTTCTCCGCTTTGCCCTGACTATGCATGCCCTTGGACTTTTCCTCGACTTTAAGAAGTATCACCACCTTCTCTGGCTACAGAGGTGGAGCAAATTTGGAATCCTGAAAGAACCTCTGCAACCGTGTCCACTGAAACATCACCAAGAACGTTGCAACTCCAGTATAGAGATGGGTAAGAATGACCAGCAAAGCTATTCTCTCTTAAATTCTTTTATCATTAAATGCTCTTTGTAACAAAGGAGCTTTTTAGGGGCACATGTGTACTTTTGAAGTTTCTGCTATGGCCAGCGGGAGGGATGCAACCTTCAGTCTCGAAAATCCAGTTTAATAATTATTTAGCTTGCTTGATGTCTGGTTTTCTTGATGATAATTTAAATGGATATATCTATTTTCTGCAAATGTTTGTCACTAGCTTTAAACTGTTTTGAAAAGCTACCACTTTTCTCCTACGACATAAAACCATATTTTTTCTAAATACCTATTATTATGAAACAAACTACTTAGAAACTATGTAGCTTAAAAGCACTTGATTTTGTTTATTTGCAATTTTGTGGATCAGTGAGTTGGGAGGAGCATGGATGGGTATTCAGGTTTTATTTCCATGTGGCATAGGCTGGGGCAAATAGGGCTGGACGATTCTCTTTCAAGATGATTTTTCTTGCGCCTCACTTCTGGTCCTCTGTCTTTTTCTTTCCATGGTGTTTTCCCTTCCAGGATACTTTTTTCATTGGGCCTGGGCTTCTTCTAAATGGTGACCTCAGGGTCACCATTATTCTCCCTAAAGAGCAGTAGGTAGTTTCCAGGAAGCAGGAACTGGAAGCTTCCAGGCCACGAGAGAGCCACACTTCAAACTGGCACAGTGTAACTTCCACCACATTGCTTCCCTCAAGGCAGCCACAAGCACTGCATAGACTCAAGAGCAAAAGAAGGAAAGTGCATGTTCTGTGTTCCATGGTGTATTAGGGTCACATTACAGAAGAAACCTGTGAGATGAGAGCAGCAAATTCTATTGTATGAAAACCACAAACAATTAAAAAAAAAAGATGAAGTGAAAATGAAGGAAAGTTCTAGACAGGCACAACAAACTAGAAAGTATTGCATGATAGGCAAAGGGGCGTGTGTGTGTGTGTGTGTGTGTGTGTGTGTGTGTGTGTGTTTCTCTCTGTGTTTCCGTGTGTGTGCACAAATGTGTTACTGGCAAGGCCAGTTCAAAAACATCAAAGAACTTTCTACTGAGGATGATGACACGCCACTGAGGGTTTCAGGCAATGGTTTTTCCATTTGGAAAATGGTTTGACTGGTGGTGAGCCTGAGGCAGGAAGACTGGGGTAGCAGTTGGAGAAGATGGACAGTGGCTGTCAAAATGCTGATACTAGCAATCAGGATGGATGGGCTTTGGAAGTGAAAGTGTTTGAGGGGAGAGCTTGCATTTCAAGCCCAGGCAACTGGTTGAATGTTTTACTGATAGGGAATGTAAGACCATTTATAATGTCTGCAACATGCCAGACAGAGGGTTTACACTTCTGTTTTACTTGGAAACGGTTTCAGAAATAATCACTATGATGACAAACGCCAATACTTTAGTATCCCATGGCAGTTTTGATGTTCAAATATATTATCTCATTTGGGCTTGAATCACCTAATTAAGGTGGGGAGGGTGGAGTTGAGTCTTTCTGATATATGAGAGCCTAGGGAAAAAGTTTTTTTTTTTAAACAACAAAGTTGTAATTTATTAAGAATAAACTTTAATATGGATTTAGGCATGGGCATAGGGAAGAGAGAGACACTTAAAGACTACACACCCAAGTGAGATCATGGGCTTCTCAGGAGAAAAAAAAATATGGTCAGCTTCATGACTTTGCATGTCATCTTTGTATAAAGATCATGCTCTTTTCTGTATTGCTCCAATTTCAACATATATGTTGCTGAATAGGGCGCCAGGGAAAAGACTTTTTGTTCCTCTACTTACTTGTTCTTTTAGAGCAGGAATTTGCAAATTATGCATGTAACTCAAATGGATACACAACCCATTGTATCTATTTTTGTATAGCCTGAGAGCTAAGAACGCTTTTTATATTTTAAGGTGGTAGGAGGGGCTGGGGGTATAGCTCAGTTAGTAGTGTGCTTGACTAGCATGCACAAAGTCCTGGCTTCAATCCTCAGCACTACATAAAACTGGGCAGCATGGTGGCGCATTACCATAATGCTAGTGTGTGGGAGGTGAAGGGAGGAGAATCAGGAGTTCAAGGCTATCATAGGCTATAAAGCAATTTCAATGGCTGCCTGGGATACATGAGACACTGCCTCAAGAAAAATGACTGAAATATAAAATCAAAAGAAGAATATTTTCTTGCAAGTGAAAATGGCATGAATTCAAAGTTTAATGAATCTTATAAATTCAAATTTCATTATGTATAATCAAATTTTTATTGAAGTGTGGTCACACCCATTTATTTAAGTGTTGTATATGACTGCTTTCTTGCTACAAGGGTAAACTGGAGCAGTTTCCACTGAAAACCTACTTAGCTGGAAAGCCAAAAATATTTACCATCTGGTGCTTTTCTGACAGAGTTTGATGAACTTATTGTAAAGAGAAAACTTTCATTCTTTTCTCAAGAACCGACAATGTGTTTGTTTCCTGGAATGGTAGCCATGCCTGCCCCTCTGGGTTCCTAGATTGTCCCTTGGCTGGTTACAGATCCTCATTCTCTTGAGAACAACTCTCTAGTGATTTCTTTCTGCACCCATCAAAATCCAAGCTCTTAATCCATCGTCTGTCTGTTAGAGGACACCTCTTTGCAGGAATGACGATATCTTGGCTCTTTCTTATATCCACTTCCGTCCCGATTCTGACTGGAAAACAGCAAGTGACATTTATGAGGGACAATTGTGTAGTGCCTAGGATGAGAGAGGTCCTTTTCATTCTCTTCACAGCCCCACGACGTCGGTACTATTAACATCACCATCGTCATCTCACTGGTAGGAACCTGATGCACAGAGAGGATGAGTCACCGGCCCAAAGTGGTTAGTAAACAGTCTTGTCGGTGCAGCCAAGCTCCATCCACAGGCTGGATGACAAGCAGACTCCACTGAAGACAGGTTTTCAAAGTCGTTGTTGGGACCTGCAGTACTCCTTCACTGCCCACACATCCCTTCCGGGGTCAGCGCGCCCCAAGCGGCAGGGGTGCGCACCACTCTCGGCAGAAGCCCAAAAAAGACCCAGGGAGACGAAGGCGGAGTCAGAGGATCCCAGCCCAGGGTAAATAAAGGAAGTGTCACCTCTGCCTAAGGCCCCCGAGCCCCAGAGACTGCCCGCGAAGTGCTGAGTCACCGTGAGGGGCGGGCGCTCCAAACCCGCCCTCCGTGTGCTGTTTGCTGGTTCCCTGCGTCCCCAGTCCCTGCTGAGACTCCTGGCATCGCCGTGGCCTCCCTATTGGGTCGCTGCTTCCGCCCCGTGAGTGGCCTGGGGACCCCCCCGTGAGGGTGATCTGGGCAGGGGAGGGATGATGCTGGCGATCAGTTTTCATGATGCTACATACTCCTTGGGGGAGCTCAGGGAGATGCTTAAACAGCACTGTGATTTGGTGAAAGTGATGGTGGCTTGGCTTTTCTCTGTGCAAAACACTGCGATCAATTAACTATTCTCATCAATTGTTCATGTGTTAGGATCTAGTTGTGGGAGTTGGGAAGGACCCAGAATAGTCTAGCTGGAGGTAGACATGCATTCTGGTTGCTTGTGTGTGGATGATAGCCTCAGAATGAAGCTCATCTCTATGCCCCACATTCCATGGCCCTGTCTGCTGGGGCCATGATTTTAAAATCGGTCTTCACTAGCTAGAAGGTATTCCTGCATAGAGCTCTACAAATAACAGTAGCTGCTAATTTTCTGACAGCACTGTTAGCATCCCTTTGAGGTAGGTACTTATTCCCATTGCATAGATTGGAAAACTGAGGCACAGGGAGTCCTAAGTTAGGCAGCAGGTATGTGGCGAAGCTGGGATTAAATCTAAGGTGTCTGGCCCCAGAATCTGCTTCCTGCTAAAGTGCTTCTCTTGGTTACAGTAGAAATCTTTGAACGATTTTTCAGACTTCACTTAGAGAGCAAATTTGGGATTGGGGATTATTTTTCTGCAAACATTTGAAGTAGAAAAGGAGTTGAAGCAATTTTGAATCAAAAATGTCAGACAGAGGTTGTTCCTGACTGCGGGTTTCATTGTCTGGGGCAAGCTCATCAATGAGTTGTCTGTATATTAGAAGACATTGGGTCTGGAGAGATGGTTCAGCAGATAAGAGCATTGGTTGCTCTTGCAAAAGACCTGGGTTTCCATTCCCAGCACCCACATGGTGGCTAACAGTCATCCATAACTCCAGTTCCAGGGGGATTTGAAGCCCTCTTCTAACCTCCATGGGCATTGCATGACTTAAGTGCACTTACATACAATCAGGCAATGCACTCATACACATAAAAAAATAAAAATGATGAATAAAATTAAAAAAAAAAAAACTATTAGAAGACATCATGAGAGAGTTCAAAGATTCCTTGCCTAAAGTGTTGCCTGTACAAGACACGCACAAGATGAAGCCTGTCAAAATTCCAGCATAGACAGGGGAGGGATGCATGAAGCCCCACTCCAAGCTGAGAGGCTTTGGCACTTGAAAGCTGCTTGGATAGGGAGTGTCAGTTTTCTTCAGGGAAGTGTCCCCTGTTAGGATGTCCATGCTCCAGTGATGACCCCATATCTATGCACATAGGACAACAGTGAGTGAACTCAGTGGGCTATGGACAGAAGACACAAAGTTGAGAGGGGGAAGAAAGGGGGAGCTTGAAAGAGTTGGAGGAGCTGATTTAATCAAAACACGTTGTATACATGCATGAAATTCTCAAAGAAGAAATAAAAAAAATTAATTGGCCTTGGATTTTAGAGATGGAAAGTTCTTTGAATTCAATGACCTTTGAAGATCCCTGTTAAAGCCAACATCTTTATCATGTTAAGGTGAGATTCACCTGCCTCTTGTCTTTTCTATTTGCTCCCAATATCACCATCTGAATCCCCACTTCCATCTGTTATCCTACTCAATGGGTACCACTGGAGGAAGATGTGTGGAATGGAGAAGTCAAGAGATTCCATTGAAACAAAGCAGATAAAATGCTCATTAGATATTCATAGCAAGTACACCAGTGTTGTTATTGCTAATGTTTGTCCAAAAATGACTGTAGGATCACAAACGGTAACTGCTACTAATTTAATGAATGGGGTCCCAGACTTCTTGTAAGTACTAATACATGTTCAACCTAATCATTTTAAAAAATCACCCATTTTAGACCCTGTACAGAGTAAGCATTCAATAAATTGCAACTGTTAGAACTTGGGGCAAGTCTAATGTTAATGTCCTTAGTTTGTATCTGTGGATATTTCCTCGTTTATGACTTGTTGTTGTTGTTGTTATTGTCTCTCTTCTTGACCTCCATCTCTCCAGCTCAACATCAGAACATTCTTTATAGACTTCAACATGGGGTCCTCTAAGATGGTCACTCTCTCTGTGCTCAGCCGTGAGCAGTCTGAAGGAGTTGGAGCACGGGTCCGCAGAAGCATTGGCAGACCTGAGGTATGCTGGTTGGGTTATTACTTCTTGCTTTCTTTTCTGAAGGGACTGGTGGAATACTGAGGGTGATTTGGGAAGAGAAGTTCTAGATAGTCATGAGCTTCCCTGTGGGCTACCAGGTGGAGAAACTCTAAGTCTCACAATTGGGGCATCATGTGGATCAACCCCAGCCCCAAGGAGATTTTTAAAATGTGGATACAGAGGTCCTGGACAGCAGGTGCAGCTGAACTCTAGGAGGTATTTCTGCTTTTCCTTACACACCTATATCAGGAGCTGACAGTATTCTGGCTATCAGCCTCAGCATGCATATGCCCAAATGTATCCAACTTGTAGCCCTTCCACCCTTGTCTTATATACCAATACTTCAGAGCACCAGGGAGTAATTCTGGGTCTATTTCAGATTCCTAGAAAAGACAATTTGATTGGATCCACATGGGCCAGGTCTCCACTCCTGGCCAGTTACACATCAGCAGGAATATAGCTTAAGACAGTAACTGAAATCCAGTTCTGTAGGCCTCTGTTGGGGAGGGAGGCAGGAGCACATTGGAACTTGGAGAAGATTATTCTAGATGCTTCAACATTAGAGTATTTCTCATTTCAATAGTAGGGAAAATATGAGATTTTTTGTGGGGGTGGGAGGAGAACTCTTACATGCACAGAAAGGTTTCAAAGAGAGGTTATAGCCAAGGGCTATAGTCCCTGTTGCCATATCATACTAAATTTTGTGAATAAAAGAAGAAATGCATTATGGGAACTGATTGCCTTTTGAAAAATAGGGCTGGTTTATTGCTCTTGTGCTCTACTTAGGTGTTTTCATACTATTTTGTTGCTGAGTTTTATCCTATTCATTACATAAGGTTCCTTTTTCTACTTTTGGATAAAAAGTATATTGGAAACATGTTCATAGAGTTTTTTGTTCGTTTGTTTTTTGCAGTACTGGGGGTTGGACATAGGTCCTTGTGTATACTACATAATCATGCTACCACAGAGCTATAGCCCCCGTCCTCTTCTTGGATTTTATTTTGAGACAGAGTCTCATTAAGTTGCCCAGCCTGGTCTTGAACTTAGATCCTCCTGCTTCAGCCTCCTGAGTAGCTGGGATTCCATGGTTCTTTTGTTTATAGGGCTTGAAAAACTTATGACTTTCTTCAGGAAGTGTTGCTTATGTGGTTGGTGGATTTTGTATTTTAATTTTTTAAATTGAAAAATTCTGTATGTTGCGTGCAACATGTTTTGATATATGTAACACCGTGGAGTGGTCAAAACTAATCAGAATCTATATTACTTCACATAATAATGTTTTATCAGTGGTGAGAACATTTAACACTTAGTGTTAGCAAATTTCAACTGCCTAATACATTGCTACTAACTACAGTCACCACGTGCAGTTATCCCTTGAACTTATTCTTCCTGTCTGTCTGTGCTGGATAGCTTTAGTACCAACTTGACACACCTGGGTTGAGGGAGCCTCAACTGGAAAATTGCCTCCATTGGAGTGGTCTGTGGCCATGTCTGTGAGTCATCTTCTTGATTATTGAGTGATGTGGGAGGGCCCAGCCCACTGTGGGCGGTGCCACCCCAGGCAAGGTGGTCCTGTATTATATAAGAAAGCAGTCTGAGCTTGGGCCAGGGGCGCAAGCCAGTAAGCAGCATTCCTCCATGGCCTGTGCTCCAGCTCCTGCCTCCAGGTTCCTGCCCTGAGTTCCTACCTTGGGCTTCTGGATGAACTGTGTTCTGAGAGATGTAAGGCAAATAAACCCTTTCCTCCCTAAGTTGGTAGTGGTCAGAGTGTTTTGTCATGGCAATGGAGAATCAAACTAGAATACTGACTAATATACCTCTCTGCTCCCTTACCTCAGCCCCTGGAAGCCACCAATTTAGTTCCTGTTTCTACTTGTTTAGAGTCCACATATAAATATGAGGACACAGGGTATTTGTGTTTCTGTGCCTGGCTTTTCACCAAGAATTATGTGGATTAGCCATTGAGGTAGTCAGCAAACTGACACCCTACTTCTCCCTAGTCAGCCCTGTCAGGCTTCCCTCTGTTTTGTGCCTTTGTCATTTCTCTTTCCAACATTAACTCATTCATAAATATTTCCTGAGGTTCAAGAGATACTGTTTGTCATAGGAAATACACAAATAAGTTTGTCCCAATGGCTGAATGCATAGGGACAGATGGGGCTGGTATCATATTCTATTAGACATATCAACAGAATAATTAGAAGTTTGAGACCTTAGAGACACCTGTTAGTAAGCCAATATGTTGAGGGTAGGTAATACTTTAATTAGTCCATCTGTCAGGAATGAATCTGCTGAAAATTAAGCTTTTTTTTTTTAACCCCATGAACCCCTTTGGTGATCTGGTAAAACCTATCGATTCCTTTGCAAAACAATGTTTTGAAGGACATAAAATGAAATATATAGAATTGCCAAGGAAAACTTTTACATTATAACATGGTTAAGTTTCTGGGGAAATGATTTTGTAATCTAATACTTTTATATTAAATAACAGGATTGTGGGTGGTATGTCCGGTAACATCTTTTTTTTTAAAAAATATGTTTTATTCATTTTTTATTTTATATGTATGAGTGTATTGCCTGAATGTATACAAGTGCACTCATGTCATGCAGTGCCCTTGGAGGTCAAAAGAGGGTTTCAAATCCCCTGGAACTGGAGTTACAGATTATTGTTAACCATCATGTGGGTGATGGGAATCAAACCTGGGTCCTCTGTAAGAGCAGCCAGTGCTCTTAACTGCTGAGACATCTCTCTAGCCCTGTCTAGTAACATCTTAATTTCAAAGATGTAAGGAACAGAAACAAGAGCTACTCACATACTTATTCACAATTGTAATACGCTATGAAAATAGGATTGATTTCTATTGGTGCTAGAATTATAGTTACTGGTAATTTATTGTAGTTGACTGAGTTCATTCGTAATTGAAGAAAACATTGAATTTCAGTCTAGAGATTGTAATAATAGTTGAACAACAATGCAGATATACTTAATGCTACTGAACTATATACTTAATGTTATTAAAATGCTAAATTGGGGTCCTGAAGAGATGGCTTGGCAGAGAAGTGTACATACTGCTCTTGGAGGACCCAAGTTCAATTCCCAGGACCTACTCCAGTGGTTCAGAAGCATCTGTAACTCCAGAGCCAGAGGATCCAATGTCCTCTTCTGGCTTCCTCAAGCACTTCCACTCACATGCCAATACTTCCACACAGACACGTGCATGTAATCAAAAATAAAATGAATCTCTTAAAAAATACTATCTCATTTTGTGTATATTTTACCCAAGTTAAAAAAATCCAGAAAAATTAGATGCTAGTGAAAATGAAGATGGACTTTTAAATGTTGAATTTTAATTGTTTGAAAATTACTTGAGTATATTGTATTTACATCATCTCTACCCTTCCTTCTCTCCCGTCCAACTCTTCCCATGCCCCAACTCCTCATGTCTTCTATCTTTATTTTGTTATTTATACAAATTACTAAGTCCATTTAGTAGCACTAGTACATATATGTGTTTAGGGTTGACCCTTTGGGATTGGATATGTTATCAGAGGGCTCATGCCTGGAGAAAACTGACTCTCCCTCCCTTAACAGCCACTGGTTGCCTATAGTTCGTCATCTAGGATGGGACCTTGTGGACTCTCCCCTATTCATGTTGGCATGTCCACTGGTGTGGTCATTATTCAGGTCTTGTTTAGGCATGTTGAGTTGCTGTTGAGATTTCAGGGGTACAGCATCCTTATCATGTCTAGAAGACACTGTCTCGCCACAGTCGTCCTGGTACTCTGGCTCTTATGATCTTCCGTCCCCTCTTCCACAATGTTCTCTGAGCCTTAAATGCAGGGCTTACACTGTGAATGTGTCAGTTAGGTCTGGGCACTCCACAGTCACTTATTCTCTGTGTTTGGACCAGTTGCAGATCTCTACAGTAGCCTCAAATATGGAATTTTTCTACAATACAATTTGACATCTTTGAATTCTATGCATTATCTTGCATAACAATCCTTGGCAGAAAACCTAGATTTTCAAGACCCTCATGGTATGTTTAAATTTATGTCTCCTGTGTCACCAGTATGTCTGTAACCCTAAGAAAAGAAAGATGAATAATTCTGAATATTATTAACTTTATTTAATTACAAATAAGAAAGAAGATATTTCTAAATAATTATATGTCGTTGGGGATTATATACAATACAGTTTTGTGTCCTGAAGTTTTTCAATTAACATGGTAGTCCAAGGACTTTCCATGTTATTGCAAATTCTTCACAAACATTGTTGTAATAATTATGCCCCACCCCATTATATAAGCCTACCATCATTTTCTTGTTCAAGACCCTGTTTTTTACTATTGAGACTGTTGCCATATTTTTAAAACACTACCAATTTGTCAAAAAGATAGATTTCTACTCCTTCAGCAGAGAATGAAGGCATTTATTTAACATTAGGAAGGTTACTTCTCAAACTCTATGCACCAAGGTTTAGGTCTCTGAAGAAGTATAAACTTTGGACTCCAAAGCTATTTTAATATTGAAATTACAACAATGTTCCATGTCAGTAACTGCCATAAATGGTTTTTTTTCCCTCCTTATCACTGCAAATGTGGAGGTGGAAGAGGAACTTACAATGAGCCTTTCTATGGTTAGCAATAAATAAAAGATGGGCTCGGGCTAACTCAGATCCTTCCATACAGTTATCCATGGACTAGGCTAGGCAGATTGGTGTTTGAATGACTGAAAAGCGTACGTTGAGTGGTGGCTCCTCTGTGCTCCCAGTAGGAGGGAACCCCACCATCATCTGCACTCTCCTCTGTGCTGCCCCTTCCAACAGACACTGTTCAGTAGAACATGACTACTCTTATTTGAGTGAATAATTGAAAACAGAAGACTAGATAAAATAGCTCAGTACTTGCCCTGTTCCTAGCATCGGAAATGATAAGCTCAGGGGCAACCCAATCTCTCTCCTCAAAGTATCTTGAACAGAATCCTGGATGTCGTTTCATTTCTAAATATTTCAGTTTCTGTCTCTGGAACAGAGGAATAAGAGAGAGTAATGGAATTCATGCAACATGAAAACAGAAGGAAGAGGGAGGGAGGTTACCAGGAGGGAGGAAGGTTACCAACAAGAGAGAGGATTTTGGGGGGACATAAATAAGTAAACTGTATAATGATATATGAAAATATCAGAGTGAAACTTCTTACTCTGTATGCTAGCTGAAAATCAATAAAATGTTGTAGAGGGAGATGGCATGAGAGAGGAGGGTAATGAAATACAATTACAGTCTCATTATCATCTTTGAAAATGAAAAGAATTTCTTAATATTACCAAATAGCTATTTGCTAGGGCGATAGCAAACACTTGTCCTCTGGCACAGAAAGAAGAGGATGAAAACAAAAGGACAGATATTTACTGTAAATCTTCATTTCATAAGGCGTGTCTCTGAAAGTTCCCGCCTGTAATTGCTATGTGGTAACCAGATTCAATCATATAATCCAGGTTACAAAGGAGGCTAAAGACCCTCACAAAAGTCCCATGGAGGATGTCTGTGGGGAACACTCTCCATATCTAGAATCATTCTGGACTCAATAAAACATCATTTGAAAAGCACAGCATCAGATCTACCTGCAAGGAATTGTCTTTTCTGGTACTTGCAATGCTTCCTGATTTCCAGAAAGTGCCAGGCTGTTGGAGTTTTATTGTGGGATTGTCATAGGCTTGAGGACTGGTGGCCAGAGATTTTGCTTGGCTGTCTCAAGACATTGAAAGAAAAAGGTTGGAAGTTGTTAGCTGAATTTGGCAGCTAAAGGATTTGGATGTGTTTGAAGGAAAAGAAAAATTAAAATCGTAAGCTAAGCATGTAGAAAAGATATTATTGAACTGGGGACTAAATCAAAACATTTTAGAAAATCAGAGGTCTCTTGTAAGTCTGTGTGTACAGATAACACATTTTGTTAACATGTTTCTTCAAGCCATGCTACATGCTTAGAAATTGTTGGAAACTAATTCTCAGTCCCATAAGTAACACTCCAGTACAAGGGGTTAATGTGAGATTATGTTGTTTTTTGGAGGAAAGATGTTTCCTACACGTACCTCTTCTAATCTCCTGGCCAATTGAACACTTTATCCCTCTGACTCTTGCCTTGACCACCTACATGGATTCTATAGCATTTTCTTTATACTGGCTTTTTTCTTGAGGGTGTGTTCATATGTCATGGATTGGTGACCAGAAGGATCAAATATGCAATGAATACCAACAGTAATGATATGGTTTAAATGTATGGGTCCTTCCCCAAATCAAAGTTTGAGATCCTAACCTCCAAACTGATGGTATTCTCAGGCAAGGTCTTTCAGGGGGAGTTAGGTCATGAGAGTGAAACCTTCATAATTGAGATACAGCAGAGAGGTACCTGGACCCTTCTGTCATGAAAAGACACAGGTAAATGTTACCGATAAACCAGAAAATGGATCCTTACCAGACCCTAAAGCTAGATGCCTTAATCTTAGATTTCTGATCTTGCAGAACTGTAAGAAATACATTTTTGTTAATCTCAAGTCACTTCATTTACGGTATTTTGTGATAGCACCTCAAGCATACTAAGATAAAAAAACGATGTCAGTTTCTCTCATTGTTTGGGGCAGTAGTTCCTGGATTCGGTTTAGACAACACTTTGTCAAATGGCTGTTTGACTACAATCTTTTTTTTCCCCCCCAGACATTCTTTACAATTTAGGTAGGCCATATATTTTCCAAATCTTTAAATTTTGTAACAATTTTGTGTTTATATTGTTTCTGTCTTGCAGTTTACTATAAGTGGTCAAGAGAAACCAGATCATACCTTCAACACTGTGTTTACAAATATTTTCAAGGAAATTCAATATCCAGCTTCAATTCTCACAAGTTCTTCCTATGTAATATGAGGACATAAAGACAGTTCAGCCACATTCTTTGCCTTATAACAAGGATCACCTTTCCTCTAACTTCCAATAACCTGTAGTTCATTCTTTCTGAGATGTCATTTGCACATATTACTACCAACATTCTGTTCAGAATTAATTGGATAGCATTTAAGAAGACCGAGGCACTCTCTGCAGCTCTCCTCTTTTCCTTGAGGTCCTCACCAGAATAATTTCTCTTAACAGTGCCATCGTGGTAATAATACGTATTTTATTTTTCTAGCATGAATCTCAAAAGTCTGGTTACCTGGTCCCAAAATGACTTCACAATTTTAGGTTTTCTTTTCAGCAGCAGTACGTACCACTTCTCAGCAGCTGTCAACAGCTACTGTTCTGTGGGTAGTCAGTGGTAACAAAGATAGACCGAAAAGAGGGAACTTCTTGTTTTCACAGTTGATTTGACAGAAACTTATTTGCCCATATGAAACTCATTGATATTAAGAAGCAATAAATACTTATGTTCATCTATATTTAATACCACAGAACCCCAACAAAATAGAATGAGAAAGTTATCTTAGAGATCCCAAACACTGGTTTTCTACCTGGAGAAAATGATGGTTCAGAAATACATAGGACCAATGCAATGTACCCAATACCACTCATCAATGTAGAACTTAGAGATGCTCAGCATTCACTATTTTCAAATCTTTATGGTATTTTGAGGTTTATATTATCTGGTGGAAAAAAATGGATAATTAAGTACATGAATTTTCAACCTCTTTTGTTGACCATAATTCCATTCTTGGAATTTTTATTGACCTGGAATTGAGTTTAAAATAATAAGATAAAATTGAATAGATTCAGGGTCTGCTTCATTTTTATCAAAAGGACTGAGAGTTATTGATGGAAAATGGGGAAATCCAGAATGTGAGAGGTAAAGAGGAGCAAAGAACTATATTCAGATGGTTCGAAGAGATGAAAAATTTTAGAAGATGGAAATATTGGATAATGAATATGTGTGTATATGAGGAGGAGAGAGGTAGAGGGGAAGGAAAGGAGGAAAGGAGGAAGGGAACTTTAAATATACCTTTAATTTGAAGCCCTTTCAGCATTTTTAGATGATTATATACATACTTGAATTGATTTTTAGCTTCATATCAGACTGTATGTAACTCAGGGCTGTGATGTGTTACTTTGTGACCTACCTTTGAGTAGGCTGTAATCCCCACACTAAAGTGAAGACATCCAGGCTTTCTTAGGCCTAAAATCTGCGCTACCAAGCAAACCATATAACATATCTTTATGTGCATTTATTAACTTACAAAGGAATGAGTACCCAGTGCCTAGCCCGGGGCCTTGGCTCAGAGCCTGCTATATCAGACCGCGCCATGCCCATAGCCACCGCTAGCATTTGCTTCTGCCTCCAGAGCCAGCGATCTCGCCCCAGGTCCATAAGAGTCAGGCCATTCTGTCCTTGAGCTGCTGCGAGGCTGTGCATTCCCCACACACGGTTCCCCATACACGGCTCGCATGGCTCCTGACTTCAGCTTCTGTCCCATAGTCCACGCTCAGTGGCAGGCCCCACCCCTTGGAGGAACTAGCCAATCGGGAGACATATGTGCACATACACACAAGTGTATAATGTATATACTTGCAGGTATTATTTTTTTTTCATAGCAAGCAGACACAAGAGAGGATAAAATAGATCGAGTTTCTATGTTTGTCTCTGGTAATATGAAAGAAAATACTCTGAAATTAGAGAAACTGGGAGTCAAAAGAAGAAATAAAGTAACTGGACAGTTTTATAACTATTAGAATAATTGGATCAGCATTTTGAAAATCTTTCACAAAGACAACGAATCTAGATAATTTTACAGTTCTTTTTTAACCAAATAGCCAAATCACACAAAATCTCAATAATGAAACTGGAGGAAATCAAATAAAATCACATTATGAAGTTGATATTACCATGCTATCAAGTAGCTGGGTGTGGTGGTTCACACCATTAATCCCAGTACTTGGGAGGCAGAGGCAGGTGTATCTCTGTGAGTTTGAGGCCAGCCTGGTATACATAGTGAGTTCCAGGCCAGCTGGGCTACAGGAAGACTCTGTCTCAAAACGACCAAAAACAAAATAAATAAATAAATAAATAAATAAATAAACAAATAAATAAATGGCTAGAAGAGGGAGAAAGTAAAAGGACAATTATATCACAGTTATAAATATTTTTTCAGGAGTTCTAAGTAAACTACTAACCAATCAAATATAGCAATCTATAGGAAAGATAATGTGTCACAATCTAAGATTGTGTTGTCTGAAGAAAGCATATTTTATGTTAGAAAATCTGCTTATGTGATTTACAAACATTAAGACATAGAGGAGAAAAACACATGTAAGTATCTCAGTTGATGCAGAAGAGTAACAAGAGAATTCAACATCTATCAGTATTTATAAAAAAGAAAATTCAATAACAATAAGATATAGAAACAGAAAGGCAGCTCCTTAGTCTTATAAAGGGAATCTACAGAAACAGAAATCTACATTAAATAACTTGCTTACCAATGACAATTAAAAAAACCCAACTATGTAAAATCAAGACAAAGATGTCTACAAATATCATTCCTATTCAATACTGTTGTAGACATGCTAGGTTGCAAAATGATAAGAAAATAATTGGGCTAGCAATATATCTCAGTGGTAGAATGTTTACATATTGTGTATGGGAGAGACACTGGGTTTCATCCTTAGCACTGAAAAAAATGGAAATAGAAATTATAAGGATCAAAAATGAAAAAAGCCTACCTCCTTGCTTGTGGATATTGGTTTGAATATCACTCTCAAATTTTGCTCCCTCCATTCGTTAGGGTTCTTCACTTCTATCTTTAGGTGTATGCCTGTGAGTCCTAGGGTAAGTGTCCTGTTCTCCTTGACTTGACTTAACCATGTATATTCTTGAATGTGGCCATTGTTTCTAAATGAGTTCCAGAATGAGAGACTGTAGAGGCCAATAGAATTCAGCAAAACCTAGAAAATTGCAACCTGTAGCTTTAAGATAATAAAAGCAAACCATATTTTTGTGAATTGTTGGGAAAAGCTTACTGATAAATACACTGATGATATGAACATCTTAAAAAGAAAACCCCAAGGAAACTACTTAAATTAATTGCTGAAATTAGAAAGTGCTTAGCAGTCACCTTTCTATTCATATTTATAATCACCAGCAGTAAAGTGTTCAACACATAATAAATATGTATTTAAAATACCATTTATGGCCAGGCATGGTGGCTCATGCCTTTAATCCCAGCACTCAGGAGGCAGACGCAGGCGGATCCTCTGTGAGTTTGAGGCCAGCCTGGTCTACAGAGTGAGTTCCAGGCAGCTGGAGCTACAGGGAGACCCTGTCTCAAAAAGATGAAAAAAATTGTGATATCTGCTAAAATATTTTAGCAGAAAAAATTTAAATGCGTGCAAAATGTTTATGGAGAAAATTACAAATCCTTATTGAAGGATATTTTAAAGACCTACATGGAGATAACATGTTTATAACTAATAAAAATCATTATTATAATGTCACTTCTTCCCAAAATGATACATAGGTTCAAAGCCATTCCATAAAGAACTTTTGGCATCTTTACTAATATATAAACATTTTAAAATGTTAATAGAGTAACAAATGACCAAGAAGTAAGCAAAGACAACCAATATATTGATGACAACATTTGTGTTTCCTCCTCTAATTTGAGCTTGAAATTTATCTTCAATAGTTCTTGTAGCCTTTGCACAAATATTAATATTTATACTGGTAACATTTATATAGACATCTCAAACTCGACATGACCTAAGATGAAGTCATAACCATTTCAAGGCTGCTTCTTCTGTTATTGTCCTTGATTTGATGAATGGACTTACCATCTTCCTAGACATCATAGTAGAGATTTGGGAGTTATTTAATTCTTCTTACTTGCATCATTATATCTGTATAGTCACTCAACCATTTTCTATTGCTACTGCCATTGCATTAGTTCTGACTTTTGCTCCTTTTCAAAATATTGAAGAATATTCATCATCTTCCATATAGAGATCTTTCTAAATCTGATTGTCTCAATTCCCAATTAAAACCCATCATCTTCAGGATAAGACCTAAATTCCTTTAGGATTTGGCCTATAGTTAGTTGTGGTGATGCATACCTGTCATCCAACACTTAAGAGGCACACACGAGAGGATTGAGAATTTCAGGCCTTCCTGGGGTGCAAAGTGAAAGCCTACCTCAAAAACCAAAAAGTTTGGCCTCTACCCCTTGCCCATCTCTCATCATAATTCTACGTACAGTACAGAGGTGGAACATTTACTTTTAAATGAAATATAATCAATTTTAAATATTGCTATTTTTATTATTTGATTTGTGCCATTGCAGGCATTCCTACTTGAGCAGTTAATAAAGAGCAAGTATTAAATAAATTTATAGAGGGGCTGGAGAGTTGGCTCAGCAGTTAGGAGTCCTGTCTGCTCTTGCAGAGGACGTGGGTTCAGTTCCCAGCACCCACATGGCAGCTAACAATCATCCTAATTCCAGTTCCAGGGGATCCATCGCCTTTGTCTGACCTCCATGGGCATTACATGACACGGGTGCACTCATATACATGCATGCAATATATTCGTGCACATAAAAAATGTAAAAATAATAAAATGTTTTAAATCATTTTTATAGAAAAATATGTTCATTTGGAGGAATATTCTAGAACATTTAACCTCATGTACATAAGGAATTACAATGAGCAATGAGCAGACTTCTTTAAGGATGTCAAACTCTTTCACTGCTCATCTTTCTGGAACACCCATCCTTCTCCTTTGCACTTGATTATCTTCAACATATACTTCAAAATACAGCTCAAGAGCCACTTCCCTAAGAAGCAGCCTCCTTCATGACACCCCATTTTCATGTGTGTAGTTGTGTTCCTCCAGAGTACTCATGAGCACATTGCGATATTGATTTATAATCTGCCCCGTCCCATGATGTTTTATTACTCTGTTTTGGTATAGACTGAGCTTGAATATATTTGACTATTTAATGTTAGATAATCATGAAATGTTTGCTCACTTTTTGCTCTTTTTCGAAAGTGTCATTTCTAATATACTTGATGAATCCCTCTGTGTATGTGTAACTTCTTCTTGAAGAGTAATTTTCATTGCAGAAAGTTGCTCACTGGCTATGCAATTTTCAGTGAGTTAGATCTGTTCATGAATGTAGCTCTTGTAGTATGGCTTAGATGGCATGCCTAAACTATGGAATTTTATTATTTCAGTTAAAAAATCTGGATCCATTTTTACTGTTTGATGAATTTAAAGGAGGAAGGCCAGGAGGATTTCCTGATCACCCACACCGAGGTTTTGAAACGGTAAGTACAAAAATTTAACTGCAGAAGTCTACATTTTAAAACTTGCCTTTTACTTCTGATAGGATGTTGAATTAGAAGCAATGAATAATGGGCTAAAATCAATTTATAACTTTCTTGTCATAGGCTGCTTTATAGCGATAGCATCTATTTTACATAAAATGAATTCAAATTCTAATATTAACTGTTTCACTATTATGTAATTTGTACCACTGCAGACATTTCTATTTGAACAGATAATAAAGAGGAAGAGGTGACTTCTTAAAAAATATATGATTAAAACAAGTTATTGACTTTTGAAGGAACTAAGGTGTGATTAAATAATTTTATATAGAAAATCAGATTCTGTGAAAGAATATTCAGAAATGTTTAGCTTCATGTAAATTATCACCAGCAACATATAATTTAAGAATTCAACAAGTTATTATTATTATAGAGTCAAGGGGTCAAAATATAATGGAGTCTAAAATTTCAGATTTTAAGGATTTACTCATATTTACCAATTTAATTGCAAAATTTTGAGATTCTTTTGAATACTACTTTTTTTAAACCTAGATAGGAAATTAGAATGGACAAAGTAGTGTTGTGGCATTTTCAATGGCTCCTCTTCTACACACACACACACACACACACACACACACACAACACAACACACATTCTGGGAAATCTTGGAGCATTATAAAGTTTAGCTATTTTTTTCCCATGAGAACCACCTGTATTCTTAGTAAACAGAGCAGGGTTTATTAAAGGCTTAGTGTGTTTGCAAAGTCAATTATTGAGCAAGTAAATATTTACTGAAGGTGTACAGCATTTGAGTGTTAGAGGAGGCTGATCGTTCATATGTTGGAGGTGTGTTGTGTGTAGGGAAGTGTTGGTGGATGACAGAGAGTGAGGCTAAAGAACCAGGCTTGAGCCCTACTTGCTTCCATATGTGTTCTAGTTAAGGAAGTGAAAATGGGCACGGAAAGATTTTAACCAGGAAGTTTCTAGAAACAGGATGACGGTCATTAGAACCGTGCTCCTTCATTCAGCCATTTGCCATCTAGTTCTCTCTGCTAACACATTAGCAGAGCATAGTAAGGCAGCACTGTGTCTTACTTTACAGCAATTATGGGAGCCAAGCTTTTCACCTTCCCTCTACCTGTACTACATTCTAACCCTTTGCTTAGAGCCCCAGAACTCTAGTTGCCATCTTAATAATCTTTTAAGGTCTTTTCAAGTTTTATTATCTACATAAAGTTTTCCAGACAATCCCAAGAGATGCACTTTCTCCTAAATTTGGTACCCATGACATTATATTTTTGCCAGTTTTATGTACATATGTAACTTGATGACCTTGATCATTTGTCTTTCATTGGAGCTGAGAATTGCCTCAAGCTCCCCTTACCACACTCAAGAGGATTGTAGATTGTTATAGCTGAGATTATCCCGTAGTTCTCTATTTTTGACATCTGGAGATACGGTTCAATTTAATTCAATAACGAAGAGATAGCTCTTGTGGAAGACATTGACTATATTAAATAAAATGAATGATGAAACATATTGCTCTAATTTTCATTATGTAAAGTGCCATCTAGGGGACTATTTTATAAATCATATCTTACTCAACTTTAAACAACTATGAAGAAGTTTGCCTATGGAATATTGATATTTGACCCTTTCCTTTTGATTAAGAACTTTATCTTAAATTGTAGCTATAATTACATTTGATCCTTCTTATTTGTAGATTCTGTATTTATGAGTTCAACAACTTGGAAAATTTATTGGTAATAGCCAAATCAGTACTTGTGGAGCTTTGATGGTGATTCATCAGTGTGTCCAGAGTGGAGAAAAATTCAAGATGTTCAGTGTGTCTGTTCCTAGTTAAGGTCTAACAAGATGATGCCCCACTTTCTCATTTCAGCCTTTTTAGTAGAATTAAGTGTCCTTGCCACAATCTTAGTGTTGTGTTTCTTAATATTTTCCTTGCTCCTTTTGGTAAGTTCCCTACTTAAAATAGCTTCTGAGCATAGCATAGAAGTTTTGTCTAGTGTTCCTTAGCCCTAGAAGGCTATCAATGTGCCTTGTTCATGGAGAAAATATGTATGTTAGCTAAACTTCTTTCAGGTGTGACTTGTAGTACTACTGGTTAAAAGTTCAATTATAGTTCAGTAATTAATGAACTATATATGGCTTATGCAGTATTTAAACAGAAATACAAATACAACAGAGTATATCAATTTATAGACAGGCTGACAAAAATATTGTCACCAGAGACTTGAAGGAACTCAATCCTTGATTTCCATTACGAGACAATGGTTCATTACTTGTTAATCAAGGAGTCATGGTAGTTTTATATAGCATTACTATTTTAATTCATAAGAAATAACTGTCAGTTATTCCCCAGTGTATTGGTAAGTGTGGACTTAGTTATCTTCAGGGTCTGAAATTTAAGGCCAAGCTCACTTATACAATTATAGATTCTTGTCAATCTCTTGTCTGGAGCTCTGGGTAAATCTCACAAGCTTGTAAATTTCAAAAATGATGACTAGCATAAAGAACAAAATTACAATCACTTGTTTTTATATTATCAATTCAAAGTAGCATTGTTATTTGATTTTTTTCTAGTATCATCCTATGTATGTGTTGCATTTTTTAAACCTAACATTATACCGTTAGGATTTTTCCAACAGTCTTCCAGAGATTAATTTTCAAAAATATTCTAAATATTTTAATTAATTCTTTGAGAATTTCATAAAATGTATTTTGATTAGGTTCACCTCAACTCCTCTCCCAGGTCTTTCCATATCTACCTTCACCTTCCTCCCCCCCAACTTTATGTCTTCTTTTTGTTTGTAATAACTCATTTGTATTGTCCATATACTCCTGGGTGTGGGGCCACCCACTGGTTCATGGTTGACCTACTAGAAACCACACCCTTACAGAAAACTGACTCTTCCTCCCCCATTAGCCATCAACTATCCATAGCTCCTTAGTGAGTATAGGGGCTCATGAACCCCCTCCCACTCCATGCTTGAACGTTGAGTGGCTTGATCTTTTGCAGGTCTTGTGCAGGCCAACCACAGGTGCTGTGAATTCATGAATGTAGGGTTCTGTCATGTCCAGAAGATATCATAAAAAGTTAACTAAAAATTATTACTTTATTTATTACTTTATTTATTTATTTATTTATTTATTTATTCATTTATTTATTTATTGTGTGTATGTATGTCAATGTACTCATGCCATGGCACAAGTGTGGAGTCCAGAGAACAACTTTCAGTAATTTGTTATCTCTTTCTATCATAAGGGTCCCAGGCACTGAACTCAGGTCAGGCCATCAAGCTTGGCAGAAAGCACCTTTTACCTGCTGCACAATCTCACCTTCTCCCCCAAACTAGTTTTTAATGACATCATGAAGCATCCTATCATGATGATAGTATTAATCAGCATCATCAACAAAATATATTTACTTGATTTTTCAAATATCTGCTATTGTGACAAGTGAAAATACCTCATTATAGTTTTAGTTTACCTTTTTTTTCTGAACAATGTTGATTTTCTTTTCATTTAAAACATTTGCTCATCATAGATACTTTTATCTTTCCCCTTCTTTCCTGATGTGTTGTGTCATCAATAGTGTGTTCAATGTAAACTAAACTTTGGAACAGCCAGGGTATACTCTTGTTTATATTATTCTTGTTTGTTTTTTTAAGAAATATTTTATTGTTTTATTTTATGTGTATGTGTGTATTGCCTGCATGTAGGTAAGTGCACTCGTGTCCTGCAATGCCTGCAGAGGACAGAAGAGGCTATCGAGACTATGGGATCCCCTGGAACTGGAGTTATGGACAGTTGTTAGCTGCCATGTGGGTGCTGGGATTCGAACCCGGGTCTTCTGCAAGAACAGTCAGTGTTCTTATCCAATGAGCCATCTCTCCAGCCTTGATATTATTCTTACTGCTTTATATAAGTTTTTTCTATTGGCGGCTGATCACTGCTGGGTGGGGGACAGTCGATCTTCTTGTCTTTTCTTTTTTATTTTCTTGGAGCTGAGGACCGAACCCAGAGCCTTGTGCTTGCTAGGCAGGCACTCTACCACTGAACTAAATCTCCAACCCCAGTCGATCTTCTTTAAGGGAGGGACACTAGACAGGCCGAACAGGCTCCATTGGAGGAACTCACACCGAGGCAACTGGGTACACAAACTTGATTTTATAGGCCTTAACACATATGGCAAAATGCTTGAAGTCTTGTGGGCAGGATATAGGGAGTGTAGATAGGGAAAGACAGGCTAAATATGATTAAGACGTATGAAATACACAAAAATATGACGAAAATATATTTAAAAAAGAAAATCAACCCCCTTTTCAGGGATAGGAGTTGTAATACTGCTAAGAAGAATGCTGTTTGCCTTGCATGCCTCCAAACTAACGACCTTTGGATTGTTAGTGCAATTAGTTATTTATGCAAAGATAGAATAAATTCCATAGATCAAGGTGATTTTCTTATGCCCAGGTAACACTTGCATGCCATGAAGATTTATATAATAAATGTTATCAGGATTAGTGGTACTTAAAAGAGTTCTGTGTTGGAGCTCATGATTATTTTTGTTTGCTTGTTTGGTTGGTTGGTTGTTTTATGAGACAGCTGTAGCCTCAACTGGCCTGGAATTGGATAGTTGATGAGGCTGGCCTCCATCTCCCAGAGCCACCTGTCCTGGATTAAAGGCATGCACTACCACAACCGCCTCATGATTATTTTTTAAAATGACAATTATATGCTAACCCATGACTATAAAATATCACTGGCTGTAAAGTCAAATTCACTGCTGGAAGATGCACGTGGCATCCAATTCCCTCCTCCTACTGCCCTTATGACACTCTGAGGCAAGAATTCCCCAAAAGCGCCATTTGGAAACTCTTAATGAGTTTACTGGATTTGCTAACTGAGCTTGGGGTGCTGGTTTACTTACAGAAGAGAGGGTGCCCCTGCCTCGATTCGCAGCTGTGCTCGAAAGTCCACACCCAAGCATAAATCCTGTGGCTTCCCAACAGCCACACAAAATGGCGAGAGACCGTCCTTGTGGTTTTCTCCACTTATATATCCATAGCCCCCTCCCTTCATGCAGCTAAGGTCAACTGATTGGGTGGGAGAAGTAATGGGCTTGACTCCTTCCTCAGAGCTGGGAAGGAGGTGGGACTATGGCTTGTAGGCATAGGGTCAGAGGAACTTCCGGGTCACACTAGCACACATATTTTGAATACAATCTTACCCTTTAAAAATTTATAAAGATGCATGATCAAAGAAATCTAGAAAGTAGGATTTTATAAAATTCTTATTACCTCATGTGGAATCCATGTGTCAGCTATGTTATCATTTAGACTATTCAGACTCCACTTCAGAGCTACTGAATCTGAGTGTCTAGTTTCACAACATGGTCACTGAGTGATTAACATATGCACCCAAATTAGCGGAATGATGGTCCTGGTGACTGTCCACACCAGAACTCTTAGGATTCTGAGATAATATTTACTCATTTTTTAAACTTCTTAGGTTAATGCACATCTCTATTTTTTGAGTTTGTACTTTATATTTTATATTTATTTTTTGTATATTTTTAATTGATTTTTTGTGTATTTCATACAGAAAATCTTAATCATCTTTATACCCCCTTACCCTTTGGCACCCTCCCATAGTCCCCCCCCACTGGATTTCATTTATTCTGTCATTTATATTAAGGTATATCAAGTCAAGTTAGTGTCCCTAGATGTCCCTCAGTGCAAGTTCACCCACTGGGGAATAGTCAGCCTATCTAGAGTCAATGGTGACAGCATGCACAAGACTCATGCAAACTCAGACAAAAACCCATCATAGAACTGTGGAAATGGCCAGCAGGCCCCAATCTTAGCTGAAGAACTATTGTGCAGCTGATTACTGCTGGGTGAGGAAGAGCTTTAAGGGAGTGACATCTCTAGTTTTGTAAAAACTTCTCTGACTGTGCTTCTATAAGCAATCCTAATGAAATTCACTGTGTCATTAAAAAAACATGAAAGCAGAGGTACAGCTAGTTGGGAAGAGGAAGGGAACAAGGGGTAAATAGGATCAAACTATACATACACATATGAGAAAACGTCATAATAAAACCCTTTATTAAGTATAATTAATATACACTAATAAAAGCATTAGAAAAAATTGCCTGAAAATCAAGGAGGAAGTCATATCCCAGAGAAGGAGGCACAACTGGTGGTCATAGACAAAAAGAGACATACTCTCAGTAATTCCTGCCAGGAGTTTGGACTCTGGAAAAGATTGTTTTCTGAAAGGCCTGAATGGGGAAAGTGTAGAAGGATTTAGTAGTTACCCTATTCCTGATGTTTAATTTACCTAGTGTGACTATAATGATCAGAAGCAGAGGACGGTATGAAAAATAGGCAAGCCCTTCCAAAGTTCAGTTTAGCTAAAATAAAAAAAGAGGTACTGATAGTTCATGCACTATTTATAACTTCTTCACCTACTTTTTGAAGAAATGTATTTTGTGCCTTTCAAAATCACCTTTATAGAATCAAGATTTTTCAGGTTTTAGTGCTGAAAGTCTTATGTCTCCAGAAAACCCCTCAGTCCAGGGAAAAATGAGGTTGTAAGTCACTCTTACTTAATTAAAGTACATTATAGGGGCTGGAGAGATGACTCAGCAGCTAAGAACACTTGCTGCTATTCCAGGGGCCCCAGGTTTGGTTCCCAGCACTCACATCTGGTGACTCTCATCAATTTGTGACTCCAGTTTTTGAGGATCTGATGCCCTCTTCTGGCTTCTGTGGACACTGCACACATGGTGCACACACATGCACTCAGGTACACACATATATAAATAAATAAATCTTTGAAAAATAAAGTACAATATATACTTGCAGAAAACTGGTGTTATGTAACCCTGTATAATAAAAATGTTGGAGCCAGGAAATAAAAGAACTGTTAGGAATAAATCAGCATGTCTGCTTCACAGGGACTTATTAGGATGATGCCCATGCTGTTCTTAGTAAAGATGAGACGTACTTCTTAAGTTTCACTACAAGCCTCAGCATGTTCTTTAGTTTTTGTCAGAACAGAACCACCCTGTTTCCATGGGTGTGCCCATCAGAAAAGGCACACTCATTATTCCTGGTTGGTAGCCAGCAGCATTTGCAGGCAATGCCTGAACAATATCCCAGGGAGGAAGGGAAAGGCCCTAGTGATTCACACATACAACTCATGACTGACTTCAGACCTCCTGTCTCCAACACAGCTCATTTCCTCTAGCTTGCTATGAACCCTTTTCTAAAGCAAACCATACCAAAATGGCTGAGTCAAGGTTGAAAAAAAGCTTGCTTAAATTCAATACCCATTTTTTCAAATAAAGAAAATATTGTGAGCGAGGCACGGTCTTACATACCTGTAGTCCCAGCACTTGGGATGGGGAGACAAGAAGCAGAAGTTCAAAACCATCCTCAGTTATAATAGCAAGTTAGAGACCAACCTGGACTTCAAGAGACTCTACCTCAAAATAACTAAAGACAAATATTCTAAGAAAACTGGGAAATTCTATTTTGTTAATATCATAGAGACTTTATTGTTCAATGAATATTGGTGGCATATTAAACAGTGAGATATCAGCTGTATTCCCATCAATAGAGAAAAAAATGCAAGACTCGAAGAACCATCATGATTTAATATGGTCCTGGGAGCAAGGAGACTATTAATAAGAATTACAGATACTGCAAAGGAAGAAGAAAATTCTATGTAAATAAGATGATAATAAAAGAAAACCCCAAAGTAGCAAGTCTGGCTTTGGTTGGTGCTGTGATTGGAGGAGAGCAGGGGCCTCAAGACTTGTCCTGAAGGTGTCATTATAGGGGAGCGTGTGGATTTTAACATATATGTTGATTTGGCTTGGCTTGTGGGGAAGCTAATTGGTTATAAGAAGGAAGCAAAAGTGAACTCCATTCCTAAGACGCCCCCTTGGTACCAACATCCCAAGAGTGTCAATCATTGTACCAAAACCAGATGATGTTTATAGAGAAAATGCACACATTACAACTGATAGAACTGTTTCTTGCATAGACCTAGACTATCTCTGAAAGGACACTGAAGAAACTGGAAACATTACTCCAAGGAATGTTATTGAGTGATATTGGTCTCGTCTCTCCAGATAAAATGGCACCAGTTTATGTTCTATTGTGGTAAATCATGACCTATTTTTATATGGCATTGTGTAATGGGAGGTTATTCTTGGAAACATTTTATGTGCACCATGATGGGGTCCCACCAAATTTAAAGGAATGCTAAATTAAAAGCTTAACTTTCTCCTCCTTAACATATCCCCCAGTCAAAAAGAAATTAAATTGTATGTGTGGGTGAGAATTCACACACATGACTTTAGAAGTGGAGGAGGAGGACTTTTGGTTTAAGGAAAAATTAGAAAATGTAATTAAGAAGGAGGGACAGGTCCAATAGAAGAAGCTTTGAATTCTGGAGGAGGGAGCAACTGTCACTGCTAACAGACAGGTGTGGGAAGTTTCAGTTAAAGATTGGCCATTCAGTTTGGGTTACCTACCTCTTCAGAGGGGGCACAGATGAGAACAGGAGGTAGAAACTGGGTAGGCAGTTCAGGACAGGGACCCCAAAAGCAGTAGTTCTAGACATGCCCTTGGTTCTCTGGCCAGGAATGCCAGCAGGGAGCTCTGGCTTCTTAGGTCCTCCTAAAGAAGCCACTGTCTAAAGGCAGTACATGAGGGTGGGGACCAGAACTCGGTCCGACACTGATCCCTTCTTAGGGACAGCTTTGGAACTGGATCTCTAGATTTTCATGGTAAAAATGGGTTGTATCTTTTCTGCAATTGCAGCTTATTTTGTAAATGATATCAGGGTTATCTCACTTCAGAGGGGAGACTATTGAAGTAGAAATAAAGGCCCATTAAGGGAAAACTCCTTTTGGTCAAGAGAATAGAATTTGTGGTCTGGGTAGAGACCTAACATTCCATTTGGACCCGGTCAACAACACGATTGAGGGACCACCCTTCAGGGAGGTGGTCTTACCTTTAGCCATGCTAAAGAGATAGGTGGAATAATTATCTGTACTTTAAATTAATGTACTTTGAATGTGCTTTTCTTTCCCAAAATTCCCACTCCTAGCACAGCCATGCTGCTTTGAAAGTTTGCTTTGTAAATGCACCCATGTTGTGCAATGCCTGCAGAGGTCAGAAGAGGACATTGGATCCTCTGGAACTGGAGTTACAGATTGTTTGTTAGCTGCCATGTGGGTGCTGGGAATGAAACCTGGGTCCCCTGTAAGAGCAGCCAGTGCTCAGTCATCTCTCCAGACCCTGATTTCTTTTTTTTTTTAAACTGTGACTATTTTATTTCACAAAAGCTGTGAACAGTACACACTGTTCTCTGTATGTTATATACTTAGATACACACAAATATATTGTTATCCTATTTCACAAAGACATTGCATTAAGTATAAATATAGTAAAATGAAGTCCAAGCCTATCATCTAGAAATAACAAACACTTTGGGCTTTCTTAATCTTTCTTTAAAGCCCTCCTCCTTGCCATGTGGCTGTCTTCTGCCACGTGGCTAACCTTTATGCCAGTTTAATTTAAGCAGGACTTTCTTTTTTCTTCTCTATTCTCCTCTTCAGGTGGCTGCTGAGATGTACAGCTTGCTGGCCCTAGGCTGCTTTTCTTTGACACGCTAATAAAAAGTGTTCTCCAGTTTAAGTTCATTTGGTATGGCCTTAAGGAGTAAGACTGACTTTGTAGACGGTAGAGGTAAACGTAGAGGGCACAAATAGAAATAGTGAGTAGTCTACTAAGACTTAAAAACTGTATGTGTAAGGGTGGGGTCTGAGGCATGTGATTCAATGTCATCTATAGTTTGGGTCATTGCTAGGGAAGGCATTTAAGGTCAAGCAAGATTGATCTCTAGTTGTTAATAACAGATAATACTACATCTGGAAACTCCCAACATGATATAATTGTGTTAAGGTAGAAGCATCTTTAGCCTAAAGTATTGTCTAGTGCAGTATTCCCTAGCCAATGGTTCTTAATTGAGAGTAATTTTGTCATTGGGTCACTTTCCATGGTCAGTTTTGATTATGGCTCTGGGCGCTGCTGCCATCTAGTGGGTAGTAGCCAGGGATGCTGCTAAACTTAACTATAAGGTGATACTCTCTGGGCAAGGGATCTAAATTTTTTTGCCCATTAGTGCAAAGTTATATTCTTGCTTCTTTGAACGTCTTGTATTATGAAGAAATGGATTAAGTTAGTTGTACCTGGATATTTAAGGTCACTCATTTTACTCTTTAAAGCCATAATGGAGATCATTCAGGCCCATCTGATCCGACTATGCCCTGCCACAAAGAGCCTCGTCTCTGGCAGCAAGCATAGGTCACACTGGGGAAGATAAGAGCTCAGTTGAAATTGTCTTTTAAAATAGATCAAATAACTTTTCAACAAATTTCCTCGTCCACTTCACCCACACTGTATTACAATAGTAAGTGATTCATGTGATACAGATTACATTCCTAGAGTTTTCAGAAAGAAAAACATGGCGATGGGGAGATGTAATAAAGAGCACTCATCAGAACATTATTTCTATTTGGGAAGATTGCTCAGTGGGTAAGAGGGCTTGCTCTTACCTCAGGACCCGAGGACCTGAGTTGAAATCCCTAGCACCCATATAAAAAAAGCTGGATGTGGCTGGGAATGCCTGCAACCGCCCCATGGGGGCAGGGGCAGGGGTGGGCAAAGACAGGTGGATCCCATGGGCTTGTTAAAGTGATGAACTCCAATTCAGTGAGAGACCATATCTCAAGGGAGTAAGGCAAAGAGTAACAGAGGAAGACACCTGACATCCTCCTCTGGCCTCCACATGTGTGCACATGAGTGTACGCACTATTACACCCATGTGCACATACCATATATACATATATCACACACATATACAAACAACGCCTGCTCCAACAACATTATTTCGTGTCACCAAATAAAACATGATGCTTTTTAGGTGAGACTAAAACTAAGCCCAAAATAGAGAAACACAGATCATCATTACATGGAAATCCAAGACACTATTAGCAACACTGCTTTGGGAGTTGTCCAATCAGTAGTGAGAGGCCTTTGTAATGGCTGAACAGTACTCCACTGTTTGTATATACCACATATTCTTTATACATCCATCTGTTGATTGACATTTAAGGTCATTCCATATCTTGGCTATAGTGCACTTCTCTGAACATGGGAGTGCAGGTGTCTTGTTGACACACTGATTTCATTTCCCGAATAGCTTGATTTGATCATTATTCAACGTACGTATGTATTAGACACCCATGGACTTCTTAAATTTATACATTTATTATGTATCAATTAAAACTAAACTAGAACAAAAATGGAAAGGTCTACCATACAGGATTAAAGCCGAAGGATCTTTGCTGTACAATAATTTTACCACTGTTTATAAGATGCTTCATGTATTTATACATTACCTTTAAGCTTTATAACCATCTTGAAAATGTGGGATCCTTATACTGCTCTTTAACAGATAAGGAAATTAAGGCTCAGAAAAATGGTGGCTTGTGGAGTTCACATAGCCCATGCAGAGTAGGATTCTGCAGGCCCATCTCACTTGAGACCCACACTTGCCAATTCTCCATATTTCCCCTTCTTCCAGAACAAAGCTCTTTATTGGGTACGTATATGTTGTCAATAAATTCATGCATTCAGACGAGTAAAAGAGTTTTGAAATGAGATTGTATGAGTGACACAGATCGCAGAACTGTGAGCATCCCATACTCCTGTTGCTCGCCTCTCCCGGGACCTGATGCTTTCTGTGCATTCTTCTACGCATAAGCACAACCAACTACTGAACCTCTAGTATAATGAGGAAATGCATCATATTGACTGTACATGGATATTGAAGGATAGCCATTTTACTCCTTAAAATCATGAGGAGACCATTCATAAACCTAAAACATGATCATTAAATTAATTATCACAGATATTTTTGTCCTTCTATATCCACAATTAGAGCCACCTTATCTTGGGTTTTCCTTGGTATTTAATCTTTCAAGGTCCACCTGGAGGATGCCTCTTACATGAATTATCTCCCCATCCTCCAGATTCTTCACAGAATTACACTTTCTCCTCTGTTTCTGCTGCTTGCATTTCTCTTTGGCTGTCATACCCTTGGCATGTATTTTACTCATGTGTCCCCTGCTAGAGGTGAGGAGCATCTCCTTGAGCAGAAGGAATGGATCATCACTGGGTTCCTTTTGATTCCTACCTTCTTGTTTGTGAGTTTGTGGTGACACTTTCTCTTGTGCAGGCCAAAGTGAAAGACAGAGAGGAAAATTGTTAAAGAAATGGGCCCTGTGTATACTGCCACCATTGCTCTAAGTTCACATGAGCAACGTCCCAGGAGCCTATAAGACTCTGTTTCCTTATGATCATGCGCCTCCTCCCCTGGCTCTTTCCACACCCTCTTCTACAATTGTCCTTGAGCCTTGGGTGGGTGAAGTTTAATACAGGAGTCCTGTCCAGGGACCCACATTCTGCAGTCTATTATTCTCTGCATATTGGCTAACTCAATCAGACAAAACCCAGCATAGAACTGGGGAAATGGGCAGGAGGCCACAACTTTGGCAAGGAACTATTGGCAGCTGATCACTGCTGGGTGAGGGACAGTCGAGCTTCTTTAGGGTGGGTGATGCTAGACAAGCCAAACAGGCTCCAGTGGAGGAACTCATACTGAGGGACAACTGGGTACCCAAACTTGACTTGATAGGCCTTAACATATATGACAAAATGCATGAAATCCTGTGGGTGGACTATGGGGAGGTGCAGATAGGGAAGGGGGATAAATAAGGTTAAGATGTATGAAATCCAAAAAAAAAAAAAATCAATAAAAATATATTTTAAAAAAGAAGTGGGCCTTCCATAGAGATAAATTCTCTCAATTAGAAGATTGTTCTTCATTTAGATATTGCGATTCTTCCTATTTTGATTGTTAAAATGGCCTTTTGTGAAATGATGGTCCAATTAGTTTTTCTTTTCCATAAGTCTAAACTTAAAACTTGACATCAACTGAGTTGAGGGACATTTTATGGAGGGCCTCACCAGCACTCTTCCAAATGATTACGTTTATGCAAAGCAGGGAAGAGTGAGAGACAGATTGCTACAGATGGTAGGAAGAAAGGAGAACGAGGAAATGAAGAAATCCTGGAGTGGAAAAGGGACATTACTGGAAAATTGGTGAAACCAACATAAGTTACATGCCTTAGCTAATAACAATGCATCTGATCAATGGGTAAGAGTGTACAGTTAGGAGGAATAAATTCTGGTGTTGTATTACACGGTAGGGTGATATAGCTAGCAATAATCCATTCTGCATTTCCAAATTGCCAGAGGAGAGGATTTTAAATGTTCTGAGAAAGAAATTTTCTGTGTTTGAGGTAACTGATGTGCTCATTACTTCGATTTGATAATTACACAATACGCACATATCTCCAAACATTGCATTCTGTCTCAAAATATGTATAATTATTATGTGTCAGTTAAAAATAAAGCTTAAAAATAGTTTCTACATCGTCGGAAAGTAATACCGTATTCGTGTTGGTTTTTTGATGTTGACAAATGTGCAGAGGTCATATAATGTTGTTAGCAGTACAAGTTGTGAGTGGTGCACATGAACTGTCTCTGTACTATCTTTATAACTTTCCTGTAAATCTAAAATTACTCCAGAATTAAACATGTATTTGAAGAAGGCAAAAGGAAAACCAAAGTTGGCATCCGTCTCTCAGCACCTCATAAAACATTTTATTGCTTCTTGAAGTCCAAATCCTAGTCCAGTAAGATCAAGTTCAATGCGCACATTCGCTAAAAGTTTGAGAACTTAAATCCCTACGAGAAATTGAATCGAGGAATCTTAATGATAATGTATTCATACAAAAGTGTCGTCTTCTTAATTAGATGAATTTAATTGATAAATGCTAACAAAACGTTAAAACAAAAAGAAAACTGACAAAAGTTTTTCAAACATGTCTCACTCTAACAGCCCGTATGCGGCAAACCCACCCAGCATCATGTGCTTTTCAAAGGGAAATTGAGCCACTTCATTGTAGGTTGCCTGTCCCGATAACTTTTTACTGGAACCTCAAATGTAATAACTTCCTTTCAACCCACAACGTAATTGGCCCCTTCATGACTAAATATCAACTTGCCACATGATACTCAGTCCTTAAGAACAGACACGGGCTGAAAGATGTTATTTGTTTGAGTGCAAGACACGCATCTGGTTTGGCGAGGCGTGACCCTATCATTTGAGTCAGCAGGGGGCGCTCTAAAGCAACAAGTTCTAGCCACTGACTGCCACTGGGTGCAGATGGAACACTTCTGTGTGTTAGAAGTTTGAGTAAACTTAGACGTTGGTAAATCATTTAGTTGCGACCTTCCATATAACCTGGAAGGTAAACCATAAGAAGAGAGGTCAAGGCTGGAAAGATGCTTAGGGGTTAAGAGTACTGGCTGCTCTTGCAGAGGACCCAGGTTCAGTTCCCAGAACCCACATGGTGGCTAACAACAGTATGTAGCTCCAGCTCAAGGAGATCAAACACCCTCTTCTGGCCTCCTCAAGGAAACAATGCATGCAAGGGGGCACTTACACACATGCAGGCAAAACACTCAGATTACATTAATTAATTATAAATCGACAAGTGGGATTGCATTAAATTAAGTCTTCTGCACAGCAAAGCCAGTTATTCATCTGACAAGAGACTGACTTCCAGAACATGTAGATAATTCCAGAAGTGGATACTAAAAAATAATCTGATCAACAAATGTACAGATGAATTTCTCAATTCTCAAAAGAAGTACAAATGGTCAATAAATACATGAAAAGTGTTGAATATCCTCAGGTATCAGGAAAATGTAAATCACTATTGAGACTGCATCTTGTCCTAGTCAGAATGGCTATCATCAAGACAACAAGCAACAACCAGTTTTGGCGAAGATTCAGGGGGAAAAGATGGTGTAAGTAACAATGTAAGTTGGTGTGGCCACTATGGAAATCAGTGGGAAGGCTGCTCAAAAAAGTAAAAATAAATGCCAGACTTGGTGGCCTTTAATCCCAGCCTTCAGGAGGCAGAGGCAGGCAGATCTCTGTGTGATTGAGGCCAGCCTGGTCCACATAGTGACTTGCAGGCAGGCTGGGACTAGGGAGACCCTGTCAAACAACAAATAAACAAACAAAAGTAAAAACATAACTTTCTGAGGCCAAGCTATACTACTCCTGGGAATATGCTTGAAGGAATGTAAGTCATCACAACACAACATTGCACTTCATGTTTACTGATATACTATTTGCAGTAGCCAAGTTATGGAGACAACTTAGGTATACATCAACAGATGAGTGACTAAAGTAAATATGGTATGTACATACCATGGAGTTTTATTCAACCATAAAGAAAACAAAATTATGTCATTTGAAGGAAATAGGAACTGGAGATCATCCTGATAGGTGAAAAAAGCAGACTCAGAAAGTGAACATTACATTATTTTCAATCTAGGTCAGTCTAGATTTTTCTCTCTTTTTTAAAAAATTTAAATGCTTTATTTTTGAGAATTTCATACATGACTATTGTCTTTGCATTAGTTCCATCACTCAGGGTCCCCACCTAATCTACATTAAAAAGATACAGAAGTAGAAGGATGACTATCTGGGAAGAGGAAGGGGACCAGGACTGGAGAGGGGTCACAAGAAAAGCTAATAGTGGGTCAATATGATCCAAATACATTATATGCACATATGAAAATGACATAATGAAGCTTATTTGTTTACACTTAATAAAAAAGTCTTAAAGTCCCTGCCTTCATGGATATTATATTCTTTTAGACAGTCAATAAATGAATAATTTTATATGATAGTATCCCACAGTGAAGACGCTAGGAAGGAGAAATAAATAAATGTAGGGTAGAATCGATTGAGCTGAGCTGGTTGGAGATGATTCCACTTAGTCTGTGATATTTGAACAGAGGCTTGAATGAAGGGAGAAACTGAACCATGAGCCTGTTGGGGAAATGTACTCCAGGAAGCAGGAAGGACCCACAAGTGGGAACCCTGCCTAAGGAGGTGTGATAGATGTGCTAACTCCAGGACTCACTGAACATGTGTTATGTGCTAGGTCCTTGCTCACATGCCACGACTTAGTTCTCACCACACTGGAGTTTCTCAACTCTTAGGTTCGTTTTGTATATGACTGTACTGAGCCTCTAAGAGAAAGTAAAGCACTTCCCTCCTCCATTCACTCACCCCTGGCAAATGGCAACTGCACCCACAATCCCAACCAGACTTCCAAAGCCTGAAAGTTTCTGGAGACAAAGCCTCACCAGCAGGGAGCACTAAGGCACGGAAGTCCCTGAAAGACTGGCTCTAGGTAGGGTTCTGACAGGAAAATGTCAAGGCCGGACAAGTAAAACGTAAAACTATGACATACTTAGATTTGCCTTTTGGATCAACATTTGAATTGTGTACCTTTTTTTGAGTTGTTATAACCACTTTTGGGGATGAAGGGGTGTGTGTCGGGGGGGGGGGGATTAGTGTTAGGTAAATCCAGTTAGTGGGGTCTGTAATTGTGTGAATTCACACATCATATTTCTGCCCTCGAGGACAGTTAGCACTTTCTATTATACAATGTGTTCTTCCAAGCATCTGTTGTCAGCCATGACCTCAACTTATAGTGTTTTTGTTTTTCTGGTTTTTTTCTACCCAGCTAGTAGTAGACAAAAAAAGGCCACCATTTTAGAAAAAGAAAACATAGCTTTCCCAATAAAACAAACTTTTTGCTTTACAAGATAATTCTTAGATTTTTATCATAAACATGGAGTGAGGTATCAGTGCACTTCTTGCTAAATACCAGTTGAAAAACGCCCAGCAAACTGTATTTTCTCTTGTGTTGTAATTCTTCCGCGTTAACTTGCAGTTCCCCAAGGTACACCTTTCCTTCACGTCATGTGACAAATGGGATTTTTCTTTCATCACTGTTGTGGGTTTGTGTTTTTCACTCTCCAAACACAAACACATGAAGAATTAAGAACTGACAAGGGAGAAAAAATATTTATGAAAGATCCATGGAAAGGACTAGAAAAAGGAAAGGAGGAAGTGAGAGCAAACAACACATCAAGTGCTTTAAGGAAACACCTGGTTCAGATTACAAATTTCTCCCTTAATTAGACACAAATATCTCCTTGAGTTTAAACATAACACTCAAAATTTGTCAACCACCCGCAGCAATTCTCCAGGTGTTTGTGATTATGTAATGCCCTAAAAATCATCTGGCTTGTCTCAAGTCTCAGAAGTATTGCTTGAGGGTTTTTTTTCTTTACTTTTTAGTCTTCTGTAGACATCAATTCATATGTAAATCTGCTGTCTAGAATTTACAACACAAATAAATAAATAAATATAATAAATAAATAAATATAATAAATAAAAAAGCAGTGGTTTCCTTGATGACTGAAATTTGCCTTAAGCAATAAAAGGTTCCGATGTACAGTCAGTAAAGCTTCGTTGACCAGATGTCTCTAATTCAGATTTTTCTAATATCTAAGATGAAACAAATGATGTTTACTTTTATATCACCAGGGCAAAGAGGAGGACCGTATTGGGGAAGTAGAGGAAAAAGGAGGATGACTGTCTTCTGAATTTCTAAGAACAGTCTGAAACTAACTGCTCCATAAAATCAAACTTGAAAAAACAGTCCTCTCTTGGTGTCTACTTTTAAGTTACATGTATATATATATATATATATATATATTGTTTAGCAACTAGAAAACATTTATGCTTATGTAGTTGAAAATAATATGGGAAAGAAATAAATATGATCTTTAAAGGGTCTCCTTTGAGAACCCGAAGGGGAACTTTAGCCCAAACAGAGTGGAAATCACTTTTCTTCTGTAATTATTTTATATTCAAATCCATAAGTAGCAAGAAAAGGAAAATGATTCTAGACACTGCTCCTTCTAATTTGGCTAGTTCTTTGAAATGTGGACACTTGCTGTTTGTCCCCATAAAGTTCTTATTGAATCCTAAGTGCTTTATTCCTACTGTGACATGAGTGCTGTCTATAAAAATTAAACAAGTAACACATGGTAATGTTTGAGCTACATTGTCCTCACATGGAATCCGGAGTCATGCTTGTTGTTAATGTTGCCCCGAATGTCTCCCTGCCTTCCTAACCAATCTTGTCCATTTAGGTCAGGAACAATTATTCCTCAGCATCTATATTGAATAATACATACCACTTACTTTAAAAATATTTTTGATTCTTTGAGAAGTCCATACAATGTCTTCAATACTATTCAGATCCTTCCTCATCTCTACCCCATGCTATCCCACCTACTTCATGTCCTCCATTTTTGTTTTTTTCTCTTTTCTTTTTTTATTTAATAACCATAGATTAGAAGAAGCATTTCATTATAGCTTTAACATATTCAGTAACAATTTCCAGAGCAAGAATACATCTCTTTCAAAAGTAGCTGTAAATTTTTATGTTTACAGTTGAATTAATACAGTTATACAATATTGAACTCAGTGTAAACCCTGTAAGACATAAAATTGAATGAGTTTTTAACATTTAAAGAAGATCTCCATTTCTTTTGAAAATATTATTTTTTTTAAAGGCCTATCAAATCTAATTTGGGTTCCCCCAAATGCTCTTGGGTGTGGGTCCATCCCTTGGAGTCTGGTCAATCTGCCAGTTGTCACAACTTTAAAGAAAACTGACTCTCCCTACCACTTATTTTCATCTACTGATTGAGGGAAACATTCTTGTCTTTTTGGTTGTGAGCCTGAACTTTTAATGGCTGTGCCAGCTGTCCAGCCCAAGGAGGAAACATTCTTAATTGCTTTCAAAATATAAGTTTTACTGTTGTAAAATAAAAGGTAAACTAGTTATTGCAGAGAATTCAAACTATTGCAACAGTGGAAAGAAAATAATAAAACATAGCAATTTTTGGATGTTTTATTATTTTTCTTTCCCCCGTCTTGAGATGGCCACTGTTGACATTTTCTGTACATGTACAGCTAGGCATCTCCATGCATGCTAATAATAACCAGATAAAATTTTATTTGATGAATGTATTTAAATGTGCTGTTGTATTTGGTCACTTTAAAATATACTCTTTAACTTTTTTCATATATTATATACACACACACACACACACACACACATATATATATATATATATATAATCTTAAAGTGTTGGGGCTGGAGAGATGGCTCAGAAGATAAGAGCATTGATTGCTCTTGCAGAGGACCTGGGTTCGATTCCCAGCACCCACATGGTGGCTAGCAA
>NW_008344634.1:315313-321540 GCF_000622305.1 Nannospalax galili
CTAGCAAACGTCTTTAACTCCAGTTTCAGGGGATCCGATGCCTTCTTCTGACCTCCGAGGGTATTGCATGACACAGGTGCACTTACATATATGCAGGTAGTACACTCATACACACAAAATAAAAATAATAAATAAAATATTAAAATGTTTATACTGATGGGCATGGTGGCACACACTGTTAGTCCCAGTACTTGGGAGGCAGAGACAGGAAGATCTCTAAGTTTGAGGCCAGTCTGGTCTACACAGGAGTTCCAGGATAGTCAGTGCTACATAGTAAGACCCTTTCTCAAAAATAAAAAATGAAACAAAACAACACATTTTTATGCATAAGACATTTAACTAATTTTTTAGGTTAGTTTACCAAGTAATGGGAACCATCATGGCATCTTCATACTTATGTGTCATTATACTTTGTTATTAATTGTTTCCCTCCTTGACTACCCAACATGAAGGAGGAAAACAGATTACTGGGGGTAGAAGTACACAAGCAGGGAGCAGAGCAGGGAATATCCTTCTTGTCTGCTGTCACCACTACCTTTTTACTAGCACATTCCCATCTGTATTAGTTACTTTCCTCATTACTGTGACAAAATACCCCAAAAAAGCAGCCCAAAGAAAGAAGGGTTTATTTTGGCTCACAGTTTGAGGGTATAGTCCATCATGGTGTGAAAGCATGAGAGCAAGAATGTGAAGTGGCGGTCACGTTACATCTGCAGTCAGCAGAGAGAGATGAATGCTGGTGCCCAGGTCCCTATATCCTTTATATTCAGTCTGGGACCCCAGCCCATGGAATGGTACCACCACATTTAAGGTGGATCTTACCACTTAGACTAGCCCCACTGTCTCATAACCCCACTGACATGATCAGAGGTTTCCTAGGTGATTCTAGATCCTGTCAAATTGACAGTATTACATCATTCTTCCTTTTGGTCTCAGTTTGTCTGAGAAGTTTTGCCTTGCACACAAACGTGAGACATGAGTGGAGTGCCTCTCTGACCTCACAGCAGCACCCTGCATTAACCTATCAGGATGCTTATGTTCTGTTCTCCCTGCTCACTATATATCTTTCCAATCAGACTACAAGCTGCATGCAGTCAATGACTGTATCTGTGTTTTACTTCCCAGCGTGTTACTTAGGGCATTATAGGACCTTGTTAAGTTAAATATTTGTTCAGTGAGTTCATAAAGTGATGATCGTGAATTTTCTTACTATTTAAAAATTATGGTCATAGGTTTTATAAATTTGAATTAATGATCATAGAGTTGTTTCTTACGAATAAAAATGCATAGGAAATGATTTGTTAAATGTATTGTACTTAGGATCTGGAAGATGGCTCAGTGATTAAGAGAACTTGATGCTCTTCCAGAGGACCAGAGTTCAGTTCCAAGCACCCACATCAGCTGGCTTGCAACAGCTTGTGACTCCAGCTCGAGGGGATTCCATGACCACTTCTGGCCTCCTCAGGCACCCACATGCACATGACACACATGCTCACATGCGCACAGACACACATGTGTAAATAAAAATAAACCTTTAAAATAATATTTAATGATTTATAAAATAGCCCTTTGAATTTTCATAATAAAAAAGTTGATTTAGGTTTACTCTTCATCCTTCTAGATAAAGCAAGAACATAACAGACTGTAAAACAGTTTGCCTTCAACATATTTGAGGAGGTCTTGTACAGATGAAGAAATAATTATGTTGCATTAAAAAAACCAGTATCTAGTATATATGCTGAAGACTTCATAAATATTATCTCATTTCTTACCTCTTGGGATGTTTTGGGTTTTGAAAAACATAATATTTGGGGCCTGAATTGATGGCTCGACAGTTAAGAGCACTTGCTGCTCTTGTGGAGGACCTGGGTTTGGTTCCAAGCACTCACATGGTGGCTCATCACCATCCCTAACTCCAGATCCAGGGGATCTGAGTCCCTCTTCTGGCCTTCAAAGGCATTGCACACATACCTGGTACACTTACATACATGCAGGGAAAACACTCATGCACATAAAATAAAAATGAACAAATCTTCTAAAATATAATATTAATATCTTCATCCTATTTCTTTTTGTGTGTATGCTCGTTTATTTATTTATTTTCTTCTTGACGCAGGGTCTCCCTGTAGCCTCAGCTGGTCTGGAATTCACTATGTAGGCCAGGTTGAACTTGTTCTCACAGGGACCCACCTTCCTCTGCCTCCCAGGTGCTGGGATGGAAGGTATGTGCCACCACGTCCAGCTCTTTCTATGGTTTTACAAAGTTATCATTTAGGGAGTTGGCAAAATTTGTTAGTTTAAGAAGCTGGTAGAAAGCAAAATTCACTTTTAAATATTGATTTAAACTTTGTGTTTGGTGACTATATTTATTTGAAAATTAAAATTCCAAAAATGAATGTTGACATTTTAATCTCATATTGCATTTTCTGGTTCCCTCACTTAAAAATAGTTAATGAAAATTTGAAGTGAAACTTCCAAGATTAAAAAGATAATTACACTAAGGTTTAGCGAAAAGACTGAAATAGCTGGTCTGAAAATGTTAGAAGTTGTTACTGTTAAGCCTGAAGTAAAGAGCCACACATTATTTGCAGATAAATACTACTCTGAGCTGTCTTCCCAGCTGCTTAGGCGAATAGCTAACTCTTTCAGGAGTTACAGGTGTGTGCAAATGTGTATAAATTGACCAAATAGACTGAAAATCTAAATAAATCATGCAAAAGGGCCCTGTTTCCCAACCCACACACATTTTAAGCCTTAAATACTAACAAGAGTTTTATGTAACAATATAACCATGTCCCTGAAAGAACTATGTTCTAAGTAGTTCATGTCTCCTTCAGCTTTGTTTTCTGATTAACTACAACACTCTTAAAGGATTTTAGAGTTGATTTTTTCCCTTTAAAAAACATTGAACTAAGAGAGGTCAACTAGAATGCTTCTGCTTTGTGGAATTTTCTATCCTACATGAAATGCCCACCAATTGCTCAAATCTAATCTTCAAATTCATTTATCTAGATCACGATGTAGAATCTTTCCAGCTTTCTGCAGTTGGAAATGCTTTATAACGTGTGCTATTGTTACAGTATCCATTAGCCACACAGGGTGACAAAATGTGCCTGGTGCAACTGAGGAGCTGAATTTAAATTTTCTTAATTTGAATTAAGTGAAACTTTCGCAGCTGCATTCTAGTGACCACTCCTGTGGATACACAGCATTTCTCTCCAGTTTTAGACTATTGGACATGAATCTGGAAAAGTTAGCTTGAATTTATTTCTTTAAAAATATTTTCTTTATTATTCTAATTTTATGTGTATGAGTGTATTGCCTGCATGTATGTGAGTGCACTCATGTCGTGCAATGCCGTGGAGGTCAGAAGAGAGCTTCGGATTCTCCTGGACCTGGAGTTAAGGACGGTTCGTAACTGCCATGTGGGTGCTGGGAATTGAACCCGGGTCCTCTGCAAGAGCAGTCGGTGCTCTTAACCACGAGCCATCTCTCCAGCCCTGACTTGAATTTCTTGAATCTGCTTTGAGGACAAGGCGTGGAGACTTGAAGCGTGTCACTCCACACACCTGTGTGGACTAGGCCTTGTCATCTACAGCTCAATAAAGCCGGGAGGGGGGGCAAAGATTGGGCATCTGTGAAGAGTTGTCTCACTTATTTCCACTACAGTTTTTGCTGAGGAAAATGTTAGATTCAATTCCCAGCACCCACATGGCAGCTACTTGGTTTGCTTTCATCTCTTAGCTATTGTGAAAAGAGCAGCAACAAACATGAATGTACAAGTATCTCTGCAATAGGACGAGTCCTTTGGGTATATGCCAAGGAGTGGTATAAACAAGTTCAATGGTAGGTTCATTTTTAGGTTTTGAAGAATTCACCACAGTGCTTGCCATAGTGGTCGCATGAGTTTGCAATCCCACCAGCAGTGGATGAGTGTTCCCCTTTTTTAAAATCTTATAACTACTATAGGCCTTTGACCTACATTTCTATATTTTTCCTTATACTCTTAATTTCTGTAAATGAGATTGTGCAGTGTTTGTTCTTTGCATCTGTCTTATTTCATTATATACTTCCCAGCTTTATTCATGCTGTGGACAACATCAGGCCATCCTCCTTTTAAAAAACTTTGAATAATCCTATGCTGTGTATTTATTTATCATATATTCTTCATCCATTCGTTTGTTGATGGGCATCTAGACTGATTTCACATCTTGACTATTATGAGTAGTGCTACAGTAAACATGGGTGTGCTGGTTAGTGTTTTATATGATGACTTCATCTCCTTTGGCTATGTACTGAGCATTGGGACAGATGGATCATCTGGTACTTCTATTTTTAGCTTTTTGAACAACTTCCATACTGGTTTCTATGGTGGCTAGACCAATTGACTTCTCAGCAACAAAATATAAGGGCTCTGTTTTCCCTTCATTCTTGTAAACACTTATCTATATTTCAACTTTTTAATAATGTGTACCTAATAGAAATAAGGTTATGTCCCATTGTGATTTTGATTTGCATTTCTCTAGTGATTAATAATGCTGACATTTTCCCCATACCCACCTGCCATTTGTATATTTTTTTTGGAAAAAAAAATGTCTATTCATATCCTTTGCCCATTATTTTAATAAGAAGGCAACCTGAAATAGAAGAAAATATTTTGTAAACCATGATGTGTTTAATATCTGATATAGGTATGAAATTCATACAATTCAATAGTAATAACCCAAAGCAATATGATTTTACTAGAGTCAAAGAACTAACTTTTTTTTTCTGTTTTTAAAAAGGTATCTTACCTTCTTGAAGGGGGCAGCATGGCCCATGAAGACTTCTGTGGGCATGTTGGTACAATGAACCCAGGAGACCTACAGGTATAGCCAAGATGGGGGATTGCTGACTAGTTAATAGTCTTTGGTGTGTGTGTGTGTGTGTGTGTGTGTGTGTGTGTGATTTCCAGTATATTAACCTTTTCCCTTCTCTTTGGCATACCTATGATCTGCCCTGTGTTAGCTTCTTTTCTGTTGTCATGATAAAATACCCTGACGAAAGTTACTTAAAAGAGAGTGTTTCTTTTTGTTCACAGTTCAAGTTTTACCAGAGAATTCAATGTTCTCTTTTGGGCATTCTTGGTCTTTTTAAAGAAATATTTTATTTATTATTTTTGTTTTATGTGTATGAGTGTATTGCCTGCATGCACGTAAGTGCATTCATGTCTAACAATGCTCGTGGTGGTCAGATCAGGGTTTCGGAACCTCTGGAACTGGAGTTACGGATGGTTGTTAGCCACCATGTGGGTGTTGGAATGAGTTCCTCTGGAAGCGCAGCCAGTGCTCTTAACTGCTGCGCCAAACATCCAGTCCTAGTTCTTAGTCTTTTTTATAAAACAATTTAAAAATGGACTCAGGAGGAAGATTGAGGACCATTTTCTTAGAGTTTGAGAGAAAAACAACAGGGCAGTCAAACTGTAAAACTTGACAGCTGCCAAAAGGATGGAGATAGAGAAGAGGGAGAAAGAAAGCCATGCCTTTTAGGGATAGGGTGCAAGAACCCTGGCATGTTCAGTAATAGAGGTCTGGCAAACAGCTGCATGGCAGAAGGAGAGAGAAGCTTCAGAGAAAATGAGAAAGCTCAGAGTGTCTACGAAAGCACAGTGTCTGAAAACGAGATAGGAAGAAGAAAAAGAAAACCTTACACATTTTTAGTTAGAATTCAGAAAAGTGGGCAGGCTCAATAGTGAGCTATGAGTACTGCCTGGAGAGAGGGGCTTCTGGGAAGTGTAAGTACATTGTCTCTTTAAGGGGATAATTATTCCTCCCATCTTCTTAGCATGTCTTCAGGTGAATCAGCTTTCCTGAGGGATGGCCTCATGGTCAGGTGATTGACAGTCCCAGTTGGATTAACTCTAAAGGCAGGAAACAATAGTATATAATGTTCTAATCTTTTTTTTAAATTTTTTTTTACAATTAAAGTTACAGTTTTAACAATATACAAAATGTTACAGTAATTCAGATTTTTTGGCATAATGATTACAGATTTGACAAATCATTTTATATCTCATAATAGCCATGAAGATTATACAAAAGCTATTAAAACCATTATGAGAATAAATTCAATTGTCACTTAAATATCTAAAGCTATTTGAAGGCTGAAACTCTGAAACTCTTAGAAGAAAACTTTGGGAAAAACCTACAAGATATAGGTGTAGGAAAGGACTTTCTAAACCGGACACC
>NW_008344634.1:324246-325098 GCF_000622305.1 Nannospalax galili
ACTTTAAACATAAAAGCATGTTGAATTTTGTCAAAGGCCTTCTCTGCATCTATTGAAATGACCATGTGGTTCTTGTCGTTGAGCCCATTTATGTGATTTATGACATTTATTGACTTATGTATATTGAACCATCCCTGCATCTCTGGAATAAAGCCAGCTTGATCATGGTGGATGATCCTTTTGATGTGTGTCTGTATGCGGTGAGCAAGTATTTTATTGAGAATTTTTGCATCTATGTTCATTAAGGATATGGGTCTATAGTTTTCTTTTTTGGTTGTATCCTTACCAGGCTTTGGTATGAGAGTGATGCTGGCTTCATAGAAGGAATTTGGAAATTTTCCCTCCATTTCTATTTTTAGAATAAATTAAGTAGTATTGGATGTAGATCGTCTTTAAATGTCTGATAGAATTCTGAGTAAATCCATCTGGTCCTGGGCTTTTTTTAGTTGGAAGGTTTTGTATTACTGTTTCAATTTCTTTTTGTGTTATGGGTCTGTTTAAGCTGTTAATCTCTTCTTGGTTTAGTTTTGGTGGTTCCCATGCCTTTAGATATCCATTTCTTTTAGGTTTTCAAATTTAGTAGCATACAGATTTTTAAAGCATTCCCTTATAATGTTCTATATCTTTCTGGTGTCTGTTGTGTTGTTTCCCCTTTCATCTCTGGTTTTGTTGATTTGGAGGTGCTTTTTCTTTCATTTAGTTAACTGGGCTAGTGGTCTGTCAATCTTATTTATCTTTTCAAAGAAGCATCTCTTGGATTTGTTGATTCTTTGTATTGTTTTCTTTGTTTCAATTTCATTATTTTCTGCCCTGATTTTTGTTATTTCTTCTTGTCTGCTGGGTTTGGGTTTT
>NW_008344634.1:327603-333432 GCF_000622305.1 Nannospalax galili
GAGGCCTGAGGATAGGAGTGCAGGCTAGGAGAGTTAGCCAGTGGTGCAGGTCCAAGGACGCAGAGAGAAGTGAGGGTGGGGCCAGGACCAGAAGTGTGTGCTCCTGGGGCCCAAGAAAGGCACTGAGTTGGTCTGGGTGAGAAGGGTCAGGAAGCAGTATTGGTTCCCCATGTGTCTGGGGCCCCAAGACTAGGAATGGCGCAGGGCCCAAACTAGGAGTATAGAAGGGGGGCGGTGATGGAAGGGTGAATGTGGCTTAGGGAGTCCCTGCGTGGAGAGCTGTGCTATAGACTTACCCCAGGAGGCCTGAGGATAGCAGTGCAGGCTAGGAGAGTTAGCCGGTGGTGCAGGCCCAGGGAAGCAGAGAGAGGTGAGGGCAGGGCCAGGACCAGAAGCACTGCTCCTGGGGCCCAAGAAGGGGACTGATTTGGTCTGGGTGAGAAGGATCAGGAAGCAGTATTGGTTCCCCAGGTGTCTGGGGCCCCAAGACTAGGAATGGCGCAGGGCCCAAACTAGGAGTATAGAACGGCATGGGGGATGGAAGGGTGAATGTGGCTTAGGGAGTCCCAGCGCGGAGAGCTGCGCTATAGACTTACCCCCTGTTCTAATCTTTTAAGATTAAGAATGTCCTGTCTCAGGGCTGGAGAGATGGCTCAGCGGTTAAGAACACGACTCTTCTTGCAGAAGACCTGGGTTCGATTCCCAGCACCCACATGGCAGCTAACAACTGTCTGTAACTCCAGTTCCAGGGGACCTGACAGCCTCTTCTGTTCTCTGTGGGCATTGCACAACATGGGTGTACTTACATACATGCAGGCATAACACTCATACACATAAAATAAAAATAATGAATAAAATATTTTAAAAAAGAATGTCCTGTCTCCACCCAAGTGCAGGGGTAGAACTCTGATACTACTCTTTTGACTAGAAGGAAGTAGTCTTCCTTTAATGAGCCTCAGCAAAACCCTGAAACCTCCAGCTTTTCTAATGGTACATTAAATCTTAAGAAGGGACAAAGTCGATGCTTCCCTTAGGAGAAGGCTATCATGGAAGCAGGAATTGGGATCTAAATTCAGTCATCAGGGAGCAGTCCATCCTGAAAGACTTCCAAGGATATTAATGCTTGTCTAGGTACCTAATAAAGGTACAACCCATCATGGTGGAGAAGTTAAGACTCTAGGAGTTTCATGCAGCTGGTCACATCACATCTACAATCAGAAACAAAGAACAACAATGCATGTTAGTGCTCATCTCACTTTTTCCATTTTATACAATTCAGGCTTTCACGATCCCCTACCAAAGGAACAGTGCAGTCCACAGTCAAGGTGGGTTTTCCACATCAATTAACATAATTAAGATCATCCCCCAAGACATGCCCAGAGGCCTTTATCTGGGTTATTCTAGATTTTGTCAACTTGACAACATGATCACATCTCCCCTTCTATGCACCCTTGCATTCTTCATGGCAACCAGCAAGTGTCTCTTGCATTCTTTTATCACGTTTTCTTTGACCCCTCAATCACTTGTTTTCCTGTGGTGCTGGGGATCAAATCCACAGACTTTAAATTTTTTATTTCGTTTATTTATTTGTGTGCGTGTGTGTGTGTGTGTGTGTGTGTGTGTGTGTGTGTCTGTGTGTGTGTGTGTGTGTGTGTGTGTGTGTGAGACACATGTGGAAGTCAGAGCAGCATCTGTCGGATGTGTCACTTAGCCATGAGCCATGGTGTTGTAATTGTTGCATATACAGACTTCTTATGGGTTGGGTTACATTTGGCTTCTTGTCACTTTGGTGTTGACAGTGGATGACTGCAGGCCGAGGCATTCTACATGCTGAGATGCCTTGCTCTGAGGAGCCGGCCCATGGCCTACAACTGTGGGTGAATTTGAGAAGCTCAGAAAAGATGGTGGAGCCTCAGTACCAAGAACTGAAAAGTAAAGACATCCCAAAACCCAGTAAGGATGGTGTGACCATTGCTGTCATTTCAGGAGAAGCCCTTGGAATAAAGGTATGTCATACATTTTGTGTGTCTCTGAAACGTGGTATATGGTGATATAAGGTGGCTCCTTCTTCATGGTCAGCTCTCACTAAGTTTGTCGTGGTGTGTGTCCCAATGGACAGACTTACTGCACAGATATCAGAATAAGCACAACCTAAAGAGACCCAGATACATTTTGCTGCATACATACCCCTTGAGTAGGACAATTACAAGAAATCATGTCATATGAAGAATTTGATTGGAAACCAATTTTCCACATATTGATAGATATGCAGATTTAACCTAATTCCTTTAACTTATAGTATAATTTAATACTTTGAATTGTAACTCATTGGTACTGGAAAATCACTGCTTTTAAGACAAAGACACAAACAATAAATAGGGCCAATTTCACTCTATACATGTTAATGTAAATTATTTCTGAACCACTTAGTAAGGAAAGCAGACAACTACAATACAGGGTTTTAAAAAATTAACTTCTGGTGCTGGAGAGATGGTTTAGCAGTTATGAGCATGTATTGCTCTTACAAAGGATTTGAACTTGGTTTTCAGCATCCACATTGGGTGGATCATAACCACCTATAATTCTAGCTCCAGGGGGACTTGACACTGTCTTCTGGCCTCTGTGGGCACCCTCATGCACATGCATATACACATCTATAAATTAATAATTCAAACAAACCTTAAAAATAAAAATAAAAAATGAGCTGTTCATTTAACTTATACAGGACATGTTCTGCATATTTTTCTTTTTTTCATACAAGTATATATACAGATTTTTATTAACTAAGACTTTATACTTTTATGGTTTAAGGTCTCTCCTTTTAAAATATTTTATTTTTATTTTATGTATATGAGTGCTTTGCCTGCATGCATGTAAGTGCATCTGTGTTGGGCAATGCCTGAAGAGGCCAGAACTGGAGTTACAATTGATTTTTAGCCACCATATGGGTGCTGTGAATTGAACCCAGGTCCTCTGCGAGAGCAATCAGTGCTCTTAACCTCTGAGCCATCTTTGAAACCCCAGGTCTCACTTTTTTGATGAAATAAAATTAATGTAGGGTGAAGATTATGGATCCATTTGTGGGAAGAAGGAGCTGCAGCAAGTATTGCAACAATTGTCCATCAGAACAATTTACCGGGGATGCTAAGGATCCTCACACCAACCAATCTGTAGTAATGGTAAGCTGGCATTGTAGGTGGCAGTTGATTAGAAGCATGCCCTGAGAACACAGATTCTTGTGAACTTGATTTTAAAGGAAATGTTCCTAGGTAAACAGTAAAGGGAACCTGAACAAAGTAGGAAAGGATGCCAAGATGGAAACTTTCTCACACAAAGACCTGAAGAGGGTGGCTTCAACTTCATCCTGCCGGGGACTGTGCAGGAGCAGCATGCTGCAGAGTTATCCTGAGCCAGACCAGGCAAGAGAGCACAGTTTCCATACTCCCTCACCCAATCATTGATTTGATCGTTGACTCCTGAGTACAGAACACAAAAATTGGTAAAGGTGTTCCATGGAGGTCTGTGAGATGCTTGGAGATGTGGCCTCTGGCAACAAGAGCATAAGAATATTGCAAAACACTTTATTATTCTCCCAGTGAACAACTAGCACTTGAGACTATTTTAAATAGGAACTCAGGTATTCTAGTTTCATCTCTGTTGCTGTGATAAAAGCACTCTTACCAAAAGCATCTCAGGGGAAGAAAAGGTGTATTTCAGCTTACCGATTACAGTCTATCATTGAAGGAAGGCAGGGCAGGAAATCAAGCAGGAACTTGAAGCAGAAAACATGGAGGAAGGCTGCTTCCTGGATCACTCATAGGCTTATGACTCATTGAGTTTTTTATGGAGCCTAGGACCACCTGCCTAAGGAATGGTGCTGCCCATTGTGGGCTTGGTCCTCCCACATCAATTAATAATCAAGACAATCCCCCACAGACACGGCCAGAGTCCAGTCTGATCTGGGAAATCCCTCAGTTGAGATTTCCTTCTCAGGAGACTTTAGGCTGTGTCAAGTTGACAGTTAAAGCTAAGTAGGACATTAGGTTAATTTTAATTTCTTAATGTGAGCTTGTGAAAATAATGACTTAACAGTAGCTACTAAGTAATCACTCAATGAGATACATTACATGGTTGCCATGGTTTGGATTATTGGCTGGGTTTTGTTTATCCTGCATTATAACTATAGTTCTCTACCTGCAAAAGACCTAGGTATATGTATTCTTTTACTTGTGTTTCTAGTGCACAGAGGAATAAAGAAAAAAAATCAACTCTTACTCCCAGTTAAGCATATGTGACTACTGTTTATCCTCTAGCAGTTAGGTTGGAAATGACCTTTCTTTGTGTTTCTGTGACCCATTTGTTTTCCTTTTGCCAAGCATGGAGCATGTCCTTTTCAGCTCTGTGAAATTTTCTCCCTTTCAGTTTCTGGAGAAGAGTTAAGACCCTGTGAAGTCTTCTGATTTAGGTCCAGAGGACATCACTTCATATTGTATCACTCAAAGAATTCTAAGGTGTTCCAAATAAATGCACATGGAAAGTTGCTCAGTCTTTCTAAAATGTAATTTTCTATTACATATTTCTAGGACTCTAAAGTTCTAGGGACATGCCTTCTAAGAACATGGGGGTGGATGTTAGGGAGTAGGAGACTCCCCTTCCACTTCAACCAAAGCACCAGGCTCTGCTTAGTTGAGACTGTTGGAACTGTATGGGAGATTTCATTTAGAATATAGTTGTGATGACACCCAGCATGGGGAAGCCTGAAGCAGGAGGATTGTGAATTTAAGGCCAGCCAGAATTACATAGTGTGAGCCTATCTCGAAAAACCTTCTAGTTCCAAACAGTTGAACTATCTGCAGGAAAAAAAGAGAAATCAGACTGGTGATTTAATAAATAAGCAAAGCTGGCAATATCATGAATTCTTAGAGTTTACAACTGCTTTTCATTTATAGAAAACGCGGGGCAATTTTAAGGTTGAAGCTGGTTCCAATTATAGGCAGAAGGATATTTTAAAGTACCTCTAAGCAGCAGATCATGTGGTATTGCAGTTGCAGTTGCAATCTAAGGCTAGAGATCTGAGGTAATGTTTTAACTTTGTAAAATAATGTCATGGTAGCCGCTGGCCTCTATTATTTCATTTTGTCAAGTAAAATCAGAAAGGGAATTATATTCTGCTACATAAATGATCAATCTTTTTTGAGAGTATTTTAATAATAAGTGCCACTTGGAACCTTGAGCTGCATTACTTTGAGTTTCTAGAAGCAGTAAGGGCCTGTGGTTACCTGTAGGGACTATGGAGGTAGACAGACAGGGCAAGACTTCTCACCGTGCACTGTCTATATGAGCTCTGTGGTTGGTCTTGAGGAAATCACTTGATTTCTCTGCAGTTCAGCTTTTTCATCCATAAAGCAGGGTTTCAGAACAGCACCAGTCAAATTGTAAACACTATATACATAAGGGGTAGCTGCTGATATTATTTGGATTACTTTATGTCTACTTCGGCAGAAATTGGGCTGAGGTTTATGTTTACAATAAATTCTAAAGGAATCTGCTCTGATTTGGAGAGGTAATTAATCTGTTCTGAAGAAAGGATGCCAGTGGGAGCCATTACAATACTGAGGGCTATTTGTCACTTCTTTGGGGTCTCATAAGAGACACAATTTTGCATGTTGTAGCCCTTAACATCTTCTCACTGAGAAATGATTCATTCTTTTATTTTATTTAAATTTTAATATTTTGGGAGAATTTCACATGTGAGTGCTGTATTTACATCATTTCCTTCCTTCCTTCCTTCCTTCCTTCTTTCTTTCTTTCTTTCTTTCTTTCTTTCTT
>NW_008344634.1:333482-340651 GCF_000622305.1 Nannospalax galili
TTCCATTCCTTCCTCTTTCCCTCCAAATCCTCCTGTATCCCCCATCTCTAAAATTCATGACCTCTTCTTCTTTATTATTCTTATATACACAAAACAGCCTATTTTGTACTGTAGAGTCCATTTAGTGTTGCTCATATGTGTAGGTGTTTATGGCTGACCATTTGGGATTGGATAACCTATCAGGGGACTCATCCCTGGGGAATAGTGATTCTCCCTCCAAAGTCTAGATCTGCCATAAAGACACCCTAAGATAATTTTGCAGCCAGAAGGTAATTTAAGTTAGGTTACAAAGTGAGGCTGAGAATATACATTTCAAGACATTGTTGTGTCTATAGTTAATATAGGCTTACCAACAACCTCTCCCTTGCAGCTGAACTATTTGGAAAAGAACTAATGACCACTGCAATACATCCCTGACTTTGATATTCTTATGGATTACCTAGCAGGTTTTGACAAAGTGCAGACTCTGTTGTAGTAGGTTCATAATGGGGACTGAAATTCAGCAGCTCTAACTGGCTCCTGGGTAGAGCCAATACTGTGTAGCCCTGGGACCACGCTGTACTTTGTGTAATAGGCATGGCATCCAATACAGGGGAGTGTGCTCATCCTGAGGAAGTTTGATTTGGCTTCTATAGACAATGTTAAATGGCTCAATTCGGTGGCTTTTAGAAAATCCTATTTAATCATTCTGGACGTCAGTTCTTACACCTACAAAAAAAAAAAAAAAAAAAGGTGAAGGGAGTCCATGTAAGATGCTGTGGGCCTCACAAGCGGGAAAACCATATCTTTAAAATGATCAAAGGTGACTATATCACTGTTTCCCAGGTTGTATGTACCTGAGCATGTATCCAGCCCTTGGAAAGCAATAGACAATTTTGAGCAAGATTCTGCCATGACAACACAGACTGAAGTGAAGGTTGACAGGGGAGAAAAGAAAAATGGGATAGTTTGAATAGTTTCTGTCACTTTTGGAAGAACACAATTACAAGCTTACTTCATGAGAGTATGCAGCTTTCCAACCCCATTCTATCCTTATCAGTCAACCAATCTACTGTATTTATTGCCAGCTCTCCTTGGAGCACAAGTCTCAGAATGCCTCTATTTGCCTCCTGCTGCTCTACATTCCATTATATCAGAAACAAACCTTGAAGAGGTCAGAAAAAGGCAGCCTAGAGCCAGATCACCATGGTTCCAGGCCAGCTCCACTATGGACACACTTTGCAGAACTTAATTAATTTGACTGGGCCTCAGCTTTCCAATCTTTAAAATGGAGATGACTGTGGTGATCTAACTCAGAGGATCTTTAGCAGAATTAAACTAATCACACACACAGACACACACACACACACACACACACACACACGTATGTAATGTAGTTAGAACAATGCTTGGCACAGAGTACGTCTCATAAAAGTGGGTGCTATTTCTACTTCCTTTCTAAAACCTCAGACAGTGTTCATGTGCCTAGAGGCACAGTGTAATGAATCTTCCTTTTGATGGGCAAATTGTGTATTTATGGACTGGATAACTCCTTTGTTTATTTATTTATTTATTTATTTATTTATTTATTTATTTATTTATTTATTATTATTTAATGCATGTGGGTGTTATCCCTGTCTGTTTGTAAGTGCATGTTGTGCGGTTCCTGCAGAGGCCAGAAGAGTGTGTCACACCCTGGAAGTGGAGATATAGATAGTTGTTAGCCAACTTATGAGTGCTGGGAACTGAACCTTGAACCTCTGCAGGAGCAGCCAGTGTCCTTAACCACTGAGCAATCTCTCTAGCCCTTACTCCCTTTCTTTAAAAAAAGAATCCCCAAAGAAATTTACTAAACATCTAACATAACATTTTGAATACAGTAAATTTTGATTTCTACCCATGTTCCCATTTCAGGAGAAATTTGACTTTTGGAATTTATTCTGTGCCTTTGAAATTGAGCTCTTCCCCTCCCCCTGCTTACCTGAGCTTGCTTGTGTCCTTGGTGATGTGAGCAGTTGTTTCTCCATGGGAGGCTTCTCTTTCTTTCTTAAGCTCAGAGAATGAGCTTGAAAAATATCATTTTTAAAACTATTGCATATGGAAAACAGGTAGCACATGCTCAACTTTTTTTGACTTTCAATTATTCCAGCAAGTTCATTGGACTAACCTGAAAAATATTACAAATATTCTCCTAATGGCAGGAGTTAGGTGGGGGCAGTGAGTTTCTGATAAAGGAAGCCTCACAGAATGCATTCCAGCTGTCCTAGAGAACAAGAAAACTTTAGGAAGGATTCTCCCTCTTAAAGGCCTGCCTGTTCATTAATTTTATAAACCAGAGCACTTTGTGATAGATTAGCAAATATATGAGCATAGATCTATGGATAGTAAATAAAGATTCCCTTTGGGGTGCAAGTGAGTGGATAAGGATAAACTTGAGACTGTTCTTTGTATGTGCTTTTGTTTTTAATTTTTTTTGAAAGAAAGAAATCTTTACATCTTAAAACGTTAAGTTAAATTACAAAAGGGGAACAGAAGAGCCTAAAATTGGTATAGAGATATCAGCAATATAACCAAACAGAGGAAAACATTGATTTTTAAAAGGAATTTTAAACATAATTCTCTGGCTATACATTTTTAATTAGTTATAGTTTAAAGCCAAGAATAATGGTACAAAAATGTAAAAGTTCATCCTGTAGTTTTATTGTTAATGTTCAAATTTAATTAAATAACAATTTTATCTATAGTGTGAAATTAAACAAATGATTAAGCTTGTTAATGTCTTAGAAGTGAACATTTTCAGTGCAAGAAAAATGGATACGATTATAAATAAGCTACAAACTAGTATAATATTCAACAACAAATTAAATATTAAATACACATTTAAGAAGTAAATGTCAAAAAAGAAATAAATGGCCAGTTTCGAGGCACTTTCTGGAAACTTAGTATGATTTGGTCATTTCAATAATCCAAGACTTTTTTAAGATTCATTTTTATTTTTAATTATGCATGTCTATGGTATGTGCACATGAATGCAGATGCCTTAGAGGCCAGAAGAAGGCATCAGATCCCCTAGAGCCAACAGGGATGCTGGGAACTGAAATCAGGTCCTCTGCAAGAGCAGTACATATTCTTAACCACTGAGCCATCTCTCCAACTCTGGTATTTTTTTGTTTGTTCTTTGATAGAATCTCACAATGTAGCCCAGGCTTGCCTTGGATTCATGGTTCACCTATCTTACATCCCCAGGTGCCAGATTACAGGCATGAGAAACCACATCTGTCTTGGTTAACTTGGTTGTTTTTATAGTACTGGAAGTACCCAGAGCCTCATTCTGTGAGCACTCTACCACTGAGTTACATTACTAGCTCTCTATGACTTTTAGTGATGGAAATTTCATGTCTCTTCTTGATAACTGAATTTTCCATTAGTTTTGATTTCCAGTGATTTTTCTTTTAGGGTCCAATTTAATTAGATGATAAGAGAATTGCTAAGAAAAAGTTTTAACTAAAAAGTTCACATTCACTCTAGCGGATTCTGGTTGAATTTCCCTTCTGAAAACTTGAAGTATATTACGGAAGGTAAGTGGGGTGACAGAGAACAGGAAATATTATGGTGGAGCAGAGAGCACCCTAGTATTCTTTTGACACAGAGGAAGTAAGGGACCAGATCATTGGAGAAAAGAATATTGCAATGTGCTATACAAAATATGGAGTTTAAGATTTAAAAATTTTCTTCTGCTTGTTACCAGTTATCAAGATCAAACCCAGAACCTTCCCTTTGGTACAACCTTCTCAGCTGCCACAGATTAGAAGCACCTTAACTTCTGCCCAGGTCCACACAGCCGTCCTATCTTATTAACCCAGGAAGGTTTTGGACATTTCATTCTCATCTCCCTTTTCTCTAGGATTCCTACTGACCCAGTCACTAGGTACCTGCTTTGTGTACATTTTTGAATGCTGGAGATAGCAACGTGAGTGAGGTATAACCCTTATCCTCTAAAAATTTTCACAGTTTAGGATGGAAAAAGAAGCCATCAAGCATCAGAAATATAATAATACAATGTGCCATGGGAAACAATACAATAACCATATGCAAAAGTTCCATGATTATCCAGAGGAAGGATAATTCATTCTGCTTGTGTAGACAGAGGGAGGGAAATGAAGAAAAAGCAGTAAAGCTAGGGATTATGTCTTACAGTGATTTGTAAAAGAAAGGTTTAGGTATCAGTTGGGCAGATAGAAGGAAAAGTGCTTGCCATGCAAGCATGAAGGCCCAAGGTTACTCCCCAGAACCCACATAAAAAATTGCTGTCTGTGGTGTTGCACACTTGTAATCCCAGAACTGGGGAAACAAAGACAGTCTCATCACTGGGGTTCATTGGCCAGCCAGCCTAGCCTTTTGAGAGATTCTGTCTCAAAAAACAAGGTAGAATGGTAACTGCAGAGCAACACCTGAGGTTATCTCTGGACCACAAGCACACATTGTATGCACATCCATGTCCACATACACACAAATAAAAAAAGAACAATAGAGTTAATACAGTAAAATGGAAAAGTACTTGGGGAAGGTGATTGAACCTACACAGGTAGCAGGTCCTGGTAGAGTTGTGAAAAGGGAAAAGGTAGATGATATGAAATATTGCAAAGGAGAGAAATTCATAAGTTTGGCCGTGCCTGCATTGTTCCTAAGGCTGATGTTAATTGCACATATGCTCCTGTATCCTTCTATCCCAATGTTCTTTATGGTTGGGAGAATGATCTGCAATAGCCATGTTTTCAGTTTTGAATGAGTGAGCAATTAATTATTTAGCAAGCCAAAGTAAAAGGACAAATAATGATTGAGTGATTGATAGATAGATAGATAGATAGATAGATAGATGGTAGATAGATAGATAGCAGAACATCTTCAGATCAATGGAGTAGTCAAATAATCCAACAGAATTTGAAGACTCCATTGAGGCAATTAGCTGGAATTCCCAATAGAGAGTCCCAGGCAGTAGTGAGTGTCCCCTCAGGTGAAGTTTCTGAGTGAAAGAATAGCAACAGACAGAGATATCATCAAATTCTGTGATCACAACATTCAGCAGAAACTGACTGGGGAAGTTGAGGGAGTCAGCTAGTGTTCCTGATTGAGCTTTCTCTTCATGGATGAGCTTCCCGTGGCTGCACGTCTGGTACCCCTTTCCTATTGCAGACACTTGTATATCATGGGATAAACAATAATAACCTCTGTTGTAAATTATTTACCTTCTAGCTAGTCTCAAGGGCAAAATGTTATTTTAATACCTTTAGCTACTGATTGTTTTTTTCCTCTCCCCATTACGGAGCCTGACACAGGAACATGTAGGAGTTGGAGGACACTTGAAATAAACATGGTTGTATCTAAAGTTGGGCTGTTAACCCCCTTCCAGAACTAGCTTCTCAGGGAGCTCAAATCACATGTCATGATTTGCCAAGATAGTGTACATTACACACGCAGTGTATTTAAGTAGCTGGGCTGCAGTTTTAGATGGAAGTGGTCCCCAGCATACTCAGGACAGTCCAATCTCATCTCAAATACCATGAAGCAGTTCATCCTGCAGGAAGTGCCCAAAACAGCCCACGTGGCCCTGGGTGATGTTCAACCTCATTCCACAGAAAAGTGAAAATTTGCGTTTGATTTGGTGTTGAGAATAGGCAAAATTAGACGGTCAGTATTTTTAGTAAATAAAAGGACACCAAAGAAATGCAGCGAACGACTTCAAAGAACTTGACCTGTGGTAGGCACTTCATTTAGAGTTAGGAATGTTCAAATAAACAGTGCTCAAGCTATGCTCAGATCAGCTGTACAAAAGGTTACTCTTGCCCAGGGCAGCCCGCTCACCCCAGAAATACCATTGTTGGTGTGCAAAAAGGGTGCCAGATGTTCTTATTCCTTCAAGATGTCCCTACTGACCTAATCACCTAGGAAGTACATTCCATTGGTGTTGACAAGCCCTGTTCTGCCAGTAACTTAAGAACAGACAGGTTGAGAACATACCAGATAGCATTTAAAGCCAGAACTTACATTCTGTACCATTCATACACCCTTGGCCCTAATGATAAAGATTATAAATTTTTAAGGAAATTTAGGCTAAAGCCTAATGAAAACTATAAAAAAAACATGTCACTTTCGATAAAGGTGAGTAGACACAGGATATCACTGAATCACTCTTGTGGTTGTCAAGTACTTTAGGATATAATCAGTCTTTCTCCAGGAACATGCTACATATTTTTTTAACTACAGCCCCAAATAAAAGACAGCTTCAAAAAAGTTTTCTCTGATTCCTGGATGTTACATTAAAACCTGAGGTGGCTATTCCTATATAAAGCTAAGTGAATAGCTGCAGATACAGCACTTCATTTTGGCCAGAATGCAAAGCCTTGGGAAGAGGTAGTTTTTGAATCATCTGACCACCCTTATACTAAAGGTGACAAGCAAATTCAATGCCAGATATAATGCTGATTACTTGAAGCTTTAGAAATTTATGATATGTCAGTTTCACTTAAATAAATCTATTCTTGAAATCTATTTCTGAGGTTGAGAGATGGCTCAGTGGTTAAGAGCACTGGTTGCTCTTACAGATGACCCAAGTTTGATTTCCAGCACCCACATGGCAGCTAACAACCATCCTTAACTTTAGTTCCAAGGGATCCATTGCCCTGTTTTGACTTCCTCTGGCATTGCACTTCACAGGTGCACTTACACACATGCCGGCAATACACTCTCACAAATAAAAATAATAAATAAGATATTAAAAAAAGAAAAGGGCATAAGTCCTTCCAATACTTCAAAATTTCACTGAAATGTGCTATAGAGCATTGCCGTAATTACCGTGTGAAAAGAAGAGCATGCAGTCGTCTTAAAACCTCAGAGAATCCTTTTCAGCATCTGTTGCAAATTCAGGAGCTTTGTAGAATTCTCTTCGCTTAGAAAAAATGAGATGAGGATACTGAGCAAACCTGTCCCCGACCGCTTTCCGTCTCGCCAGCAAGAACGACGCGGGAGGACAAGTCAGGATCCTTCTGTAGCAGTTTATTTGAAGACTGAAGACCAAAGACCCCGAGAAGTGGGAGAGCTGTTGCTTATATACGCCCCAAAGGTCCCATTTGTGACGTATATGAAGCGGATTGGTTGCTGGAGATCATAAGAAGCGGATTGGTTGCTGGAGA
>NW_008344634.1:342619-359459 GCF_000622305.1 Nannospalax galili
CTGTCCCCGACCGCTTTCCGTCTCGCCAGCAAGAACGACGCGGGAGGACAAATCAGGATCCTTCTGCAGCAGTTTATTTGAAGACTGAAGACCAAAGACCCCGAGAAGTGGGAGAGCTGTTGCTTATATACGCCCCAAAGGTCCCATTTGTGACGTATATGAAGCGGATTGGTTGCTGGAGATCATAAGAAGCGGATTGGTTGCTGGAGATCACGCCACGGGAGGAGGCGGGGGAAAGCAGGCTCTTGTGCACGCCCCTTATGGGTGTGGCAGGATGTTTACTTTTAAGAAGGTCCGGATACCGGCGCCATCTTGTAATGGCGGCGGAGGCTGTGGCTCTCCACACAAACCTGCCATTCCTGAACAGACTTCCACAACAAGCCATGGAATATGAAAAGGATTTTCCAAGCAGATATCCTGGAATGGTACACATTAGCTCACCTGAGCTCAGCTAACATGTCCCCAGGGCTGCCTGTATGTAATACCCATGAAGGTGTGGTGGGAAAGCTGCCAAAGTCAAGGAGCTGGAAGCACACATGAAAGGGCCAGGTGTATCAACTACTAAGATGAGCATACTGCGATGAGTCTTCAGACTAGTCAATGTGATGAGTTAATGGGAAGGCAGAGTAGGAGGCTCAGCCAATGTGAGGTTCAAGGAAAGCAGGATTCAGTTGAAAGAGGAGAATTCACATAGCAGAACAGGATGAGAGAAAGTGGAGAGATGGCTCAGTTGGTAAAATGTTTGCTGTGCAAGCATGAGGATTTGAGCTTGATCCCTCAGCACTTACATAAAAAAGCTGGGCATGGGATTGGAGAGATTGCTCAATGGTTAGGAACAAATACTGCTCTTGCAGGGGATTTAAGTTCAGTTCCCAGCACTCACATTGGGCAGCTCCCAACTGCCTGTAAGTCCAGCTCCAGGGGGAATCCAATGCCTCTGGCCTCCACAGATACCAGCATTTATGTGAACACAGCATCCTCCCTAAAGAACACACAAAAAGTTAAAAATAAAGTTTTTTTTTTTTTTTAATCTGAGTATGGTGGCATGTACCTGTAATCCCAGAACTGAATTAGTGAGCTCTTCGTCAGTGAAAGAGCCTGTCCAAAAAAATAATGTGGGGAGTGATTGGGGAAGATACCTAATTGTGGTGGCACTACATTAATGAAAAACTTAACTCGAGGTAATTTGACCAAGAGTGAGCCCAATCTTGTTCTGATGTATTCTAATTTCTCTCAGAACTGTTCCCTTAGAACTGAACTCTATTCTAATCTTCCTGTGCTTCCTTGTGTTGTGTTCTGTTCCATTCCATCCCATTCCATCCCATTCCATCCCATTCCATTGCATCCTATTCTGTCTACTCTACTCCCTAACACAGGGCTCTGCTCATATTTATTGAACAGCATATCAAGCATGCTATTGGAAAGGCATTAACAATCTTAGAGAACAGTATTACAAAGGAAGAAGTTATTTTTCAGACCCTACTGACTCAGAACAGTGCACAAAGCTACTGACAGATGTCATCAACCCATTTCCCCATGTTGCTTGCAACATTTGTGGAGGAAATGTTTGTAAGGTCATTGTTGTTTCCAATGTCATCACCGTCACCTCTCACACATACATTGTTCTGAGTCAGAGGTATAGCTGAGTCATAAATAGGGAACATGTCATAAAAATTAAAATATGCATTCAGCTTAGCTTATAAGAGTTAATTGCATCAGAATTCCAAATTGCTATAGGATTGATTACATTGTTTTTGTTAGAAGGACTACAGAGATCTAAATGGTCTCAAAACACGATTAACTTGGTTTACAAGGTTATGTAAAAATTTCAATTTTTGAAGTCTTGTTAGAAAGGATCTTTCCCATTAAAGTAATTCTCATGCCTGATAGCAACCTCTGATCTCCACATGCATGTGTACATGTGCACAACTGCACACGTACGCGTGCACACACACATACACACACACACACAAAGAAGGACAGGAGACAAGAGTAAGGATGCTTGTGCCCAGAGGTGTGAGTCAGTGCTCAACTAATGTTCAGAACACGTGCTTGTTCCTTTAAGCATGAAACTCAGACAAATTATCATCTTTACCATGTAAACATTCTAGGAATTGTTTTTCATGTCACAGTCTACGGGAGTCTTTCTTGTTTAAAAAAGTATTTCATGTGCTGTCCAGTATAAATTAATTAATGTCTATCTTGTCCAGAATTATTGAGAAAGGGAACAAATGATAATTTACCTCCTTTTCTTGAAAGATTAAAGACCAGCTTGTTGTCATAACTTCCATAGAGAGAGTGAATATTAACATTACAAAAGGAAACCACTAGGATAATTTTTTCTTGAGCACCTAGGAATAATATTTGGGAAATATCTCAATTTAAAAAATGTTTATTGTTTTTTATTTTATGTGTATGAGTGTTTTCCCTGCATGCACGTAAGTGCACCTATATCATGCAATACCTGTGGAGCTCATAAGAGAGCATCAGATTCCCCTGGAACTGTAGTTATAGACGATTGTTAGCAGTCATGTGGGTGCTGATCATTGAACCGAGGTCCTCTGTAAGAGCAGCCAGTGCTCTTAACCCCTGAGCCATCTCGCCAGCCCGTCCATGTTTCTTTTTAAAGGAAGACAATTTGAAGCCCACAACAAAGGTCTTTTCCTTACAACCTTCAATCACCTGCCTGTGGTCAGTTTTCTTCTCATCTCTAGTCTCTAATATGAATGCAGGCCTCATCACCGCCACGTCCTTCCATTATTCTGTAATTACAAATATGTCATCTGCTAGAAAGAGGGAGACTTGGATTATGAAAAGGAAAAATAACTAATCCTTTAGCATTGTTTTAATGCCTTTCCACCCTTTCAGTACCAACAAAATTTCCTTTCCTTTTCCTTTTCCTTTCTCTCTTCTTTTCCTTCTCTTTTCTTTGTCTTTTTCTCTGAGGCAGAGTCATCTATATCTGTATCTAATCTATCTACCTGTATTAGATTGGACATAGTAAAGAATGACCTTGAGTTCCTAATCTTCCCCCCTCCATCTCCCAAGTGTTGAGATGAAGGGAACACAGACAGCACTGTACCTAGTTTTACACAGAACTGAGGATTAAACCCAAAGTCTTGTGCACTCTGCCAACTGAGCTACATCTCCAGTCCCTTCTTTTTCTTAAAAACTGCCCCACTCCATCCCCACTAATTGGACTTTCTGCCAATTGTGTCCTGGCTGCTTCTTTCCTCTAAAGCCTCCCCTCCTGGCAGTGGCAAGTCTGCTTGCCAGGAATCAGTACTCTCTACATATTTATCTGTCATGGGAGACTTTGAATGTTTTGGGCTAACTACCAAGTCTTGGCTGAGATACTGATTTGAGGCCATCTGGTACTTATCAATCTAAAACAGGGTTTGAGCAAGAGTTCCTGGTGAGTGTCACTAGATTTTGTTTTTGTTTTTGTTTTTTGTTTTTTGTTTTTTTGTTTTTTAGATAGGGGCTCTCTGTAGCCTCAGATGGTCTGGTACTTTCTGGTAGACCAGGCTGGCTTTTATACTCTCAGAGATCAGTCTGCCTCTGCCTCTGTCACCTAGTGTTGAGATTAAAGGTGTGTACTACCACACCAGGTTTTAGCTGACAGACTCCTTGTCAGCCAAGTAAAAGAAGACCAGGGCTTTGAACAGGGCCTGGAATTCTGTAGACGTCAAATAGAAAGAGATGAGGAGACCAAAAGAGAATACTCTTTTTCTCTCCCCACCCCCAAATTGAGATTGAGTTAAGGGGTAGACTGGGAAGGTGGCCAGATGGGAATAAAAACATGGTTACCAGTTAAATGTGGATATAAGCATACAATTTGAATAAAATACTTTGGGGTTTTTATTGTTTCCTCTTCTTCATTAATGACAGCCAGACAGAGCTATACAGCTATAGGTTTCTTCTCATTTCACAGAAAAAATGGAGGAGGGAGGATTAAAAAGCACAGAAGGGCTGAGCCTGAGCTGAGTGGAACATGCTCAGTTTGAGTTACTCTAAGCTATTGGATCCTCCTCTTCCTCCACCTCCCCATCACCAAGGATTAGTGAGGAGGGTAGAAAGAAGCTGGTAGCATTTCCCCAGTGTACATTAGGGAGGGATTTGGGACCCTTCTGGAACATCCCCCAGTGTTTTGTTCTATTAACATTAGATTTGACACTTATCAGGGACTATCCCCTCAGGAAAGGCGATGGAAACTTTACCAATGTGAACCTCCTCCCACCAAAACTAAATTCTATTCTTTGCAGTTATTGGATCCCCAGAATTATCAGATGTGAGCAAAGAATATTTTTATTAAGTTTACATCAAGGTATGTTAATAGTCTAGGCTACACATACCCTCCTCACTGTAGTTCCCTGCCAAATTACTCCCAAGCATTTTGAGAGCTATGCAAGAGCCCAGATGGCCCCATAAAACTGACTAGATATTAAAATATCTCAAATTTGAATATAGACTTCATCTACCATCACATTTCTAAGATGAAAGTAAAAGTTCAGATGTAAGACTCCTTTCCCTTATATTTCAAGTTAAGAGGAGTTAAAATTTGATGTTGCATTCTAAATAAGGCACCAAAACATCTTTATTCAGCTTTAGCTCTGCTTTGCTTGGGTAGAATAATGGTCTTTGTTTGCTTTATAAGTGTTGTGGCCTGGGTTGCCTCCCTTGGACTATGTGTGGCTCCTTTTGTTCTGCCAGACTTGAATTCATTCAACCTCAGTTCTCACCTGTCCACTTCTAAAAACTGTCCCCAAAGGTCATAGAAGACATATTTATTACCATATCAATCACGGTTTCCTGAAGTATCATTGTACAACAAACCTCCAAGCTTTACAACAGTTATATCAGCAGATACATCAGCAGATATAACTTGGTCAGTGGGGAGTATGCACAAGCTGGGGGAACTGAGCCATATGTCCATACTGTCTCCACCTTCTGAGGAGACATTGTCCTGCCCTCTTGAAAAGTTAGATGCTATGTTGATGGCAACTTCAGTTACCAAATCTTAAGAAAGTCTTCTAAACTATGGAATGCTCATAACATGAGAAGATGCTCCTCTGGGACTGGAGAGATGTCTCAGCAGTTAAGAGCACTGGATATTCTTTCAGAAGACCTGGGTTTGAATCCCAGCACCCACATGGCAGCTAACAACCATCTGTAACTCATGTTTGAGGGGATCCAAGCCCTCTTCTGTCCTCTGTGGGCACTGCATCATATGGGTGCACTTAGACACACGCAGACATAACATTCATACATATAAAATAAAAATAACTAAATACAAAATTAAAAAAAAAAAAAGATGCTCCTTTAATCAATATACAGAAAAATATAAGTCCAATGAATATGATCTCAGGTCATACACCATGGTTGGCAAAAATTAGAAAGCTGGTGTGTGTCAATGTTGACAAAAGGAGAAGAAATGGAAGCATCATGGTTGACGGGGAATGCAATTTCATTCCTTGTGAGGAGGGAGGAGGAAGAGGGGGGGAGAGGAGGAGGAGGAGGAGGAGGAGGAGGAGGAGGTGGAGGAGGAGAGAGGAATGGAGGGAGGGAGGATGAGAATGAACCTGTGTCTGCATTTTATGTGGTTGGTGTAGGCGACCACCTGTGTGGGTGATTGACAGGATTCTAGGGAGCCCTAACGTGAAAATTTCACTGTCATTTTATCAAAACTATACTTAGCATTACAGAATCAGTCTGACAGACTGAATTCAGTCTGAGAGATTAGAAAGAGCATGGTCTGTAGATTGAATCCTCATTTCTGGTATTTTAGTATATTTGTGCAAGGAAAATTATTTTAAATTATTTCCAGCCTTTGTTTCTTTATCTGCCAAATGAGAATGACATTATGTAGTCCCTGAGTTATTTGAGTATGCCAACACACATTGTACTTACTAAATATTGGCTTTCATTCCTCTTATCTCTTTCTGGTCCCACATACCACATCATAAGGGATTACACAATGACAGACTTTACTGACAGCAAATCTCTAGAACTTCTTTGCAAGTGAAATGAAAGTAGTTAGCAATCTTAATGTGTTTGTGCAATACAAAGGTCTAAATCAGAGCAGCTTAATTAAAGTATAATAAAAGTAGCCTACAACTAAAATTTTCATTATCAACATTTTTAGTAAGTAAAAAAGAAATGGATAAGCTGGGTATGGTGTGGGTGCCTTTAATGCTGGCACTTGGAAGGAGGAGGCAGGAGGATCAGAAGATCAATTTCAGCTACATAGTGAGTTCGAGGCTAGCCTAGACTTCATGAAATTGTGCCTGATAAAAGAACAAAGAAGAGAGAAAAGGGCAAAACTAATTTTATGTTATATTTTCTTTAGTTCAGAATATCAAACACTATTTCAATATGTGCTGATCTAAAATTACTGTAAGGGATTTTACATTTTTTATACCACGCCTCATCCTGGTATGTGTTTTACACTTAGATGACATTTCAATTTAGTCTGCCATGTTTCGTTTCACGTGTTCTGCAGCCACATGTGGCTAAGTGGCAACTGTACTGGACAGTAACATTCTGAGTACTTTACATCAACTCTTTTGATCCTACATTAACTTGTGTTCTCTGGAAAAGAGACTTAGACAAGTCTTTTAAATTTATTTTTATTTATTTATTTATTTATTTATTTATTTATTTATTTATTTATTATGTGTATGAGTGTTTTGCTTACATGTATGTAACTACACCTGTGTGTGAAATGCCCAAAGAAGCCAGAAGAGGGAATCAAGTCCCCTGGAACTGGAGTTAAAGATAGTTGTTAGCTGCCATGTAGGAGCTGAGAACTGAACCCAGGTTCTCTGCAAGAGCAGCCAGTGCTCTTAACCACTGAGCCATCTCTCCAGCCCATAAGCAAATCTCGTATGCACCTCTAGGGCACTAAGAGTAAGACAGGAAGTTAGATAGGCTTAGCCATTCAAAATACCTGTTTAAAAACAGTGTCTCAGGGCTGGAGAGATGGCTCAGAGGTTAAGGGCACTGACTGCTCTTGCAGAGGACCCGGGTTCGAGTCCCAGCACCCACACGGTGGCTACGAACCATTCTTAACTCCAGTTCCAGGGGAATCCAAAGCCTTCTTCTGACCTCTGCAGCATTGCACGACATGGGTACACTCACATACGTGCAGGCAATACACTCATACACATAAAATAAAAATAATAAATAACAAAAAACTAAGAAAAACAAAAACAAAAAAGTGTCTCAGGTGACTGGGCATGGTAGCACATGCCTTTAATCTCAGCATTTGGGAGACAGAGGCAGACTTACATCTCTGTGAGCTCAAAGCCAACCTGGTCTACATAGTGTTTCAGGCCAGCTGAGGATACATAGTGAATTCCTGTCTCAAAGCAACAACAACAACAAAAGTATCTCAGAACTTTAAAGGAAGGGAAACAAATTATTTATCTGTTGTGTCACACTTTCCATACTTCTTTGGTCAGTGTTTGGCCTGTTGTGGGATGGTGATTCTCTGCCTTTCTGGTATATGTTCCTTGGCCTGTTTGGGTAGCTTATGAAGAGGCTGCATTCCAGGCTCTGTTCTTAGCCCTTCATTTAAATCTTGGTGTGGAAGGATCCAGAGCCTCAGTAGGTCAGTCAGGTCAAGGAGCTGCTGTGGTTCTCACCCCTGCAGGAGCAATCAAGTTTATATCAGAACTTAGTGGTCAGTCAGAAGGGAGTGAGGCCATATAATAACAGTGGCAACACAGTGGTAACAACAAGGCATCTGCCTAAGTGCCCAAGGGCTCAGAAGTAGTACAAATGTGGTAAATGACAGAATGGGAATCCTAACTAGATGGCCTTCCTCAAGAGTTTGACCATGAGCTCATAATGGGCCGTCACCTGTTCAGCACATCCCAATATAGATCTTATTTTCTGCTAAGAGTACATCTCAGTTACAGCGGAAACTTTAAACCTACAGAAGAGTTAAAAAGAAATATGAATGCTGAAGGGCTTGGAAGAAAAATCTTAACCAATTTGGAATTTTGCTAAGTAATCAACCACTTCCTACTTGTCTGGGAATTCATGAACAATTCTCTATTCTGACCCGGAAATAAATCCCAACCCACCTCCTTCTATAGGTTCCATCGCTTCAGCAGATGTGGTCAGCTTTTTTCAGTTTTTATGAGATGTTGTTGATTAAAAAATAAATTTCCACTCATTTTGTTTTTGGATTTAGGAGAAGCCATATTTGATACTTTTGGAAACTATTTGAAGACTTTGTTTTGAATGACTTGGTGTGGTAAGTTTCAGGATTTGGTGACTGATCAAAGAAGAGGTAGAAATTCACATAATTGATTTGTGAAGTGTTTAGGCAGGGTTGCATAAGAAGGGAAGTTACTTCCATCTGAAGATCTTCCAGGACAGTGGCATGAAGCCACCACCCAGACAGGACATAGAGCAAGAGACTTCCTGAATGACTGAGGGAAATTAGAAAGGGGTTTATGTCACTAAGTGATATCTTTCTGCCATGGTGTGGAATATCTGCATCAAAGTAACTCTGAAATGCTATAACAATTTGGTTTTTTTTTTTGTTGTTGTTGTTAGTTTTTTCTTTTAAATAGCTACAGGATTTTTCTTACAACTGACTAGCAATCATTGGGTGCAGTTTGGACACTAGATGTTGGGAATAGATTTGCATGGTATTTGAAGTAGGTAGGCTCCAGATGGCTGAAAATGTTTATTTGGAACATCATTAAAAAACTATTAAACCTGGGCGAATTTGAGTTTGGCAGCAGTGGGTTTTGGGCTAATGGTTTTAGTTTGCTGTGGAGAAGTAAGCAACATGGGAAGTCATTTTAACCTAATGTACAGAGGCCATCTGTTCTAGTTAGTTTTCTGTTGCTCTCATAAAACACTGACCAAAAACAGTGTGGGAAGGAAAGGGTTTATTTCAGCATGCAACTCCCAGGTCACAGTCCTTCACTAAAGGAAGTCAGGGCAGGAACTCAAGGCTAGAGCCAAGAGGCAGGAATTGAAGCAGAGACCATGGAGGAAAGTTGCTCATTGATATGCTCAGGACCTCCTGCCCAAGGGTGGCACCACTCAGAGTGAACTGAGCCCTCTCATATCACTCAACAATGCCTTACAGACATGTCTACAAACCAAATTGATAGAGGAAGTTCCTCAAATGAGGTTCCCTCTTCTCCCATTTGACAAGTTGACAATTGAAGCTATTCAACATACCATCTCTGCCCCATTTATGCAGTGGTTGAATAGGAAAATTGTTATTCATTCAGCTATCCCATACAGTACCCATTGTTGTAATAGGGTATTAGGATTTGAATAAAATTCCTGTAGCAGCAAGTCTGAAATTCATGATTCAATTTGATGTTTCCCAAAGCCAGTAATAATCCTACTCTTATACTTGCTTCTGGCCTCTTCACTTGAATACAAATGCCGGGTGGAAATAAACCAGGAAGATTAGTTCTCCAACTTCCCTACTTTATAGATGTCAAAGCTCTAATCCAACCTGGCACAAAGTCTTCCCTGAGGTCACCAAGTTTATTGCAGAAAGGGACTTTACCCCAACTCACAGTTCCTGAATTTTGCTTCATTTTAATTGAACATTATTTTCCTCCTACACAAGTCAACCCATGTGCATGAATTTGTTAGGCATCACTCTCTCCAGCTTGGGAATGCCTTAACTCATTTTCATGGACTGGAGCTTGAAAATGAATATCCCTCTCTTTCCTTTCAGTAGATCTCTGCACATGCACAAACCTCTGCCTGTCTGTGTCAGAATGTCCAGCAAACAATAACACAGAAGCCTTGTGCCATGATAAATTCCCCCTTTATCATTACGATGAAGGCTCTTATCCATACTAAGGTATTAGTTCCCAGAGCTCTATGAAATCTCATCTTTGCCAAATAGTTTCTCATGTTAGATCTTGATGCACTTTCTTGCAAGAACTCTTAAAATAGCCTAGTAAATACCAAATGGAGCTAATACAGATTAAAAATATTGTGAAGCCCCATGAGGAATATTTTAGCATTATATAACAGTTTTTCTGACTCAATCTTGGAACACATTGCCCCTGGATTGGAGATAAAGATTAGGAAGGCTCCTTGTTGGCAGATTTATGGATCATTTATGGTTTCATTATGCTGTTACTTTTATTGGACTATGGATAGATTATTTGTTCAGAAGATGGAACTTCTTTCTTTATCTGGGTTTAAACTTCCAAAACACTGGAACATCTGCATTTTTGGGGGAAGGATTCTGACTCATAGGGTGAAGAAATCAAACTCCAGTTTCACCATGAACTTGTTTCTGGTTAACATTCAGGTCTGTGAGTCTTGCCAGGATCTTTGTTTTCTTCCCCTTTAGTCGTTCTCTCCTTACTACCCTTTCCATAAATAAAAAGCGAGAAGGAGAGGAAATAGAGTGTTATTGTTGATTAAAGGGCTGCTTGAAAGACGATACTATGGAGACTACACTGAAAGATAATTTAAATTCTTGGGCATCTGGAAAGGTTGATACTCAAGTTTGTTCACAATTCTTTATGGTTGATGGAGGTTACAAATGCTTTCTGGCCCTCTGTAACTCCCACCCCGCACAGAGGCATTGGCACTTAGCCTAAAAATTCCTAGTCTTCTTTTTCTCTAGCACTTCATGTATATGTCACAATATGATTATAGGGTTTTAGTCCTTCTCACAGTACCTTTGGCAGTAAAGATGAAAACTAATCTCTCCCACTCCTTGTCAGAATTCTTTAACATAATCAAGAATTTAGAAATCAAAGTGCTTTGGAGTAGAGACAGAAGACATGATTTTGTTGAAGAACATCTCTGTATACTAAACAATGAGAATCAAAAGTTTATTTTTAAAAAGATGGTAATTCTACTTCTCATTTCCTGAAAATGAAGTCTTAGAAGGTATGGATATCTATGCAGAGGCAGTGGAATCTGGCTGTGCATTTCTTGAGTATGCATGGTGGTGAAGAAAATAGGTCTCTGCTAATGTATTACATTTTTCTCTCCAGTGTAAAACCCTACAGAACACAAGTGTGAGAAAGTAGTTGAAGGTAAAACGAGGAGCTTGAACAGCCAAGGAAGAGAGGTACTAAATGATTACATGAGGTCCTTTTATTGTAAACATTCTATTAGTGGGGGCTCCTAAGCTGGTTGGTGCACACTTGGGTTTCCCTATTGACTTTTCCATGTTACTGACAGCAAAAGAACCTAATCCAAGTAGATCCAAGCACACGTAGAAATGTGATAGTCATGAAGAATATTATGTTATCACCTGGGGATGTAGCTCAGTGATAGAGAGCTTGCCTCCTACACAAGGCCTTGAATTCCATCCATAGCATCACCGAGAGAAAGGAGAGATATTGAAAGAGAAAAGACAGAATATTATCAATATTTTTTGAAAGAGGGACTTGATAGGTGAACAAAAAACCCAGATAGGTTAATAAGTAGATTTTTTATTAAAAAGGAGATACAAGTGGCCAAACTCATACATACGAAGACCCTATTTAGCATGTGCTACTCAGTTGATGTATGTATGTATTATACTTAATATATTTAGCTATTGTTATTGTTATAATAACAGTATTTATTATTTGTTAAACTGACGATAATATCATGGAAACTAATTGTTAAATTTGCAAAGCAGGGTGACATCTATTTCTGCTTCTTAAATTAACTACAAAAATGAGATACTCACCATTTTATTCAGATGGACTTTTTTTTGCAGGTACTTCCTAAACAATTTGACCAAAAGTAATTTAGATGAAAGCAAGCCGGTTAGTATAAGAAATAAACAAAATAATGCTTTGTCCCTAAACCAAAACAAATATTGCTATGTGTCCTATAGAGACACTGCCTTTAAGCTTGTTTTTTCAAGTTACCTTTTCTCCGTTTCTCCTCCCCTGCCCTTCTTTGGAAGTGGAGTTTTGCCTTTTAATTTTTTTCCTCTTCAGCATTGATTCTTCTCTTTTATCTTATGATGAGGAAAAATATAAGTGTACAATAAAGAATTTGTTGCAAGGTATTAGCCTTCTGACGGTTGGAGATTAAATAGAAAAAAGTAGGAGTTTAAAAACTGCTCTGTAGTGTAGCAAAATTATCACGACTAGAGAAAACAGTGACGAATGGTGTATATTTTCAGTAAAAAATGCTACTGTTTAACTAGATGATTCTATTAACCAAGTTGCTTTTGGCTATGGTATCTAGATTTGTGAACCCATCATATCAGTGTAAGGGAAATTGGTATGTGTCCAGAGGTCTGCATGCAATAATAGTCATCATAACCTAGCAATCACACACACACACACACACACACACACACACACACCATAAAATGCAATAGTCAGCATTAGGAGGATAGCCCAAGAGGAGGGTAAGAGTCTAGGAACAGAAACTCTGTGTGTTTCTCTTATAGAATATTGGAGATTGGTACTCCCTAGTGCAGCCACTTAGAATACTTTACTTAAGTGACTTATTATAGTAAGATTGATAATTTTGTATATTTCCTGAAAACGCATGAAATAATCCCCACCTCAAAATGTGAACACGTTCATTACAGCTTTCCCATGTGACACTAAATTCTGCCCCTTGTTTTCAAGGAAGAACAGCATGGTGGAAGAAGCAGCACCATTCAGGAATAAACAGGCAGCAGCCATCTGTGAAAGGAACAGTGGCAAAATTAAAGATATTTGCTTTGCCACACTGACAGATAGAAATAGAGCACGCTTCTTGTCTTGGGAAGATGTTCTCAAGCTACATGGCTTCCATATGGGAGTAATTTCCATCTCTTAATTAAGATCAGATTTATAAATGAAAGTAGAGGAAGGAAGCCAGCCTGACAAAAGTATCATACCCAAAGCCAGGGTAAATGAGAAGTTTTTGAAGGACGTAAAATGAAGGTAGTTGGGTTTGGAAGGAAGTGGTTTTATAGGCTTTGTTTTGTCTTCGTTGTTTTGTGATCATTATATGAGTGTTGTCTGAGACTCATTAGGGGTTTAGCTCTGACATGTTTATATATAGAGAGACAAGACTCCCCTGAATTTGGCAGCACCCCTGTTTCTAGGTTAGGAAAATTTACCCTTAACGTCTTATGATTATATTGTTTATGTTCTAGAAGCTTCCTTGCATGATACTTGAACTATAAGATTTTAAGTGATCAAACTTTTCAAATGTAGGCTAAACACTTTAAAGTACTTCACAAACATTTTAAAAGAGATTTATGAAAGGAGAATAATGAAGGAGGAATAGCTTTTGATTCTTGTACCTTGGTGGGCATTGTTAGTCTAAACCAAAACAGAGAAAAGGTAAAGGAAATAGTTTCAGTGATAGAACTTAAGCTCTTAGTTGTGTCCATGCTGAAATTTTTGGAGGATGCTTTATTTTAGTTTGTCAAGGACCAATTTGTCTTAATCTTGCTCACAGTAGATGATAAATAAATTTGTAGTTTAATTTTAACTAAACAACAACAACAACAACAACAACAACAACAAAACCCACTCAGTAACAGTGTAGGTAAGTTCTCATTACACTTTGAGTAGCTATTAATGCTTTAATTCTATGCATAAAAATACATAAAGACAAAACATAAGAAAACAATGTGCCTTCTGATGTGTGTAATAGAAACAGTAAATCCAGGTTTTCTCAAAGTGCATTTGAAGGTAGTTTCATCATATCTGAGTTAAATGAACATAATTTACATTTGCTATTTTAATAGAGTCACCATGAAAGAAGAGAAGTTAAAAAATAAGACCTGCCTGTCCTCTAAAACAACATCTGTAGCATAGCTATATACTTGGCTTTACACACAATAATGGAGATGAAGTAGAATAATATACACTTAGGTTCAGTGATTGGGAAATTGATGGTTCATGTCATGTTATATTGACATCTTTGATCCAATTTTCAATACAAAAAGGATTCTAGAATGAACGTAGGTTTATGAAAAGCATGTCTGAAATGAATAAGAAATTTCCCTTTAGTCCTTTTCAGACTGTAAGGCAATAAGGTATATTTGTAGGTTTAAAAAACTAGGTTTCTGTTAAATTTTTCTTCAAATGAACCCATAAAATAGGTACAAAATTCTCTCTCTCTCTCTCTCTCTCTCTCTCATGTGTGTACAGATTTACATGTATCAATGTAGTTGCATCTTAGAGAGGTATATTGCTGTTTTTTATAGCATGGACTATATCGAAAAGGTAGCCAGGATGGTAAGCTTGATGGTTATTAAAGTTGAGAGTGAGAATAGAGTTAGCCAATGGCTCCCCACTGACACCCCACAGTTCTAGCTGCCCTTCCTCATCCCAGCGACATCGTCCCTTCTGTGCAGTCCCACCCTCAGAAATAAAAGGGAAATTTAAAATTAGAGTGTGGAAGAAAGAGTTCATTTTCAGACAGAGAACTTCAGGCCGAAAATAGACTTAGGCACAAGTAAATCTCCCCACAAGATGCTCAGATGAGTGAATGAAACCTGAAGGAAGATGAGTGCTTTTCTAGTCACTAGAAACAAACTATATGAACAGAACTGCCAGCCTTCCAGTTCAGGGCAGTCACATTCTGGGAGAATGTAAGGAAAATTAAAGCAAGCATCTCTTTGTGATTAATCTCTTTGCTGTAGGCATGGCTACTGAATCTGCTATTGAGGTAGAGGTGGGGCAAGATACCTAAGTCAAACCAGGGTGATACTGAAAGAGTTTAGCATTGCCTGAGCAGATGAGTCATCTGATACGATGTGACGTTCACCCTTGATCTTTAGAGAGGTAACTTTAGAAGTCTTAATCAGCCGAAACCGGTCTCTTTCCAGATGGTGCCTTACACACCTAATGAGCCTAAAGAACCAGATCCTGTGTCCCTTGTGTGTTACCCTTGTTTCATGTAGACTTCAAGCTCTTCAGATTGATTGTAAGTCTTTAGCCTCAAATTGCACTTCATGTCACAGATCTTTCTGGTTTCATTTAGGTATGCGTAAGGGGATTTGTTGTTCTAGTCTTTGAAGCTGGATGAATGCACTTTGACCTTTCACACTGTGTAAAACCATCTACCAGATCATCTGAAAACCTAATGCTTCCATAGAAGACATTCAGAGAGGAGAAAAATTCCTTTGATAGTTACCATTATTCTTAATTCTAATTTAACTCACAGACATATACTTTGACCATACCAAATTCACCTGTCCTGAAGACAGGCAACTTGCTACCTATAGGTAAAGCTATTGATGAATATCTTATGTATAATGCCAATTAATTTATGATTATACATGGGATTTTCCACTATGAAACTTCATTCAATAAGCGTCTAGGAAACACTTGCTATGCAACAGACACTGTGAATTGGCTCTAGAGATTCACTATCGAAAAAGGCAGAAATGGGCTTGAGAAATGTCTCAGCAGTTAAGAGCACTGGTTGCTTTTGCAGAGGACCTGAATTCAGGACCCAGCACCCACATGCTGTCTAACAACCACCCATAACTCGTTCCAGGGGATTCAATGCCCACTTCTAATGATGTTTGGCATTGCGTACATGGGTGCACTTACATACACAGAGACAAAACACTCATACACATAAAATAAAAATAATTTATACCTTTAAAAAATAAATAAAAAGAAATGTTCATGTGATCAAGAAATTTACATTATATTTCCTGAAAAATTATGTACTTATCAAAGCTATTAAATAATTCTGGGCTCTGGATTATCCTTTCTGTCTAGTTATAAATATATATTTCTTATATGAAGTTTTTACAAATACATAATATAAACACAGAAAAATACAAAAACCAAGTGTACATCTCAGAGAATGTTCACTAAGTAAACATATCTGTGAGACCAGACAATAGAATTTTAGCAGTTACCCTGAAATTCTCTTGACTTTTTGAAGCCCCTCTTTTTTATCATTCTAGATATTAACTTTCTTGACTCCTTTCTCTGATTTCTGATACTGCACATTAATTTTGTTTTGTTCTGAACTTTATAGATATGGAATCTGCCTTCACTTGTTCAATATTATGTTTATATGATTCCTCTGAGTTCTTGCATGTAGTTGAATTTATTCTCCCTGCTGTATAAAATTCCAGTTTAATTGTATTATAATCCATTTATATATTCTATTGTTACATATCTGTTGATAAGAGTTCCATTATTGATATATCCAGTTTGGGGCTATTGTCAACAGTGCTACTACTAAGATACTTGTATGTGTCTTTGGTGAACACTTGTGTTAATTATACATACTCATGAGTTGAATTTCTGGGTCAAAGGTTATGGATATATTCATCTTGACTGCATGCCAGCAAGCAGTTTTCCTAAGTGTTTACATTAAATTACAATCCCAAGAGTAGTGTAAGAAAGTTCCAGTTGTGCTACATTTTTGCCAAGCTCAGTATAACATGGTATTTCTTTTACATGTGCATTTTTAAGTAAGGAAAAAAATCATTTAGAGCCACTGGGGCCATGTGATAAGCAATGAGACACCATAAAATTTATAGCAATGGTGTCAATCCCTGAGATTTTCATCTGTGCCTTCAGTTCAAGATGGCATTATATTAAATTACCAACTCTGCTTAATTGGATGGAATTTGAGCCACTGTTTTCTTGTACTGGAAAACCTGCCCAAGTTTGCCTTTCTTATGTATGGAGTTGAAGCTTTTGCAAACCAGCAGTGACAGACACTATTTTCTTTATTTCTTTTTTTTCCAGTTCATTATTTATTTAATAACCACATACTTAGAAGAAGCATTCCATTACAACAGCATTGACATATTCAACAACAATTTTCTGAGCTAAGATGCATCTTTTTCAAAATTGGCTGTAAATTTTTAGGTTTACAGTTGAATTGTTACAGTTATACAATA
>NW_008344634.1:359691-361567 GCF_000622305.1 Nannospalax galili
TTTTTTTTAGAAGAAGCAGTTCATTACATCTTTAACATCTTCAATAACAATTTCCAGAGCTAAGATACATCTCTTTCAAAATTGGCTGTAAATTTTTAGGTTTACAGTTGAATTAATACAGTTATACAACATTGTATTCTGTATAAACCTTATAAGACAGAAAATTAAATGAGGTTTTAAACTTTAAAAAAGATCTCCATTTCATTATTAAAATACACAGTTTCATACAGAAAAAATCATTTTTAATACAATTGACATTAAGATGTTTGCACATGTGTTTCTAATCTCTATATATCTGGTTATTACTAGTCACAGTCAGTTAATTTCTGAGCTCCTTAGCATCTGAGCATGGATATAAAGTCGTTAGGTAGATTTCAGTGGCGATGTTTTTCACATCTGCTGGTTATTAAGGAACAAATTTTTATGCTTTGAAGAATTTTTTCACCCTGCACAAAAGTCAATTCCAAATGGCCCAAAGACCTCAATGTAAAGCCCGAAACTCTGAAACTATTAGAAGAAAACATTGGGAATAACCTACAAGATATAGGCACAGGAAAGGATTTTCTAAACTGGACATCAATTGCCCAGGAAACAAAGGCAAGAATTAACAAATGGGACCTCATTAAACTAAAAAGCTTCTGTAACTAAAAACCTTCTCTACATCAAAGGAGACCACCAAGGAAGCAAACAGGAATCCCACATAATGGGAGAAAATCTTCACCAGCGACACATCCGACAGAGGTTTAATAACCAGAATTTATAACGAACTCAAAAAACAGAGAACCAAGACAAGAAGCAACTCAATTAAAAGATGGGCTAAGGAGCTGAACAGAGAGTTCTCAAAAGAAGAAGTAAAGATGGCTGTGAAACATCTTAAAAGACGTTCAAGATCACTAAAAATGAGGGCAGTCCTATTCCATTCTCAACATCTCTAAGAATCTGATTCCAGCAGCTGTGGAGAAGTATTTAGAGGGGGACAGATGACCTGGTGAAAAAGCAAGATCTGTTCCTGCACTTGATTAGAGATGTGATGTTTGGTGTCCCATCTGTGATTGTGTCCTGTGGCCACAGAGATGCTGGAGCTCCCATCTACATGTATGAGTTTCAGTATAGACCAAGCTTTGCATCAGACATGAGACCCAAGGAGGTGATAGGAGACCATGGTGATGACCTATTCTCTGTACTTGGGGCCCCATTTTTAAAAGATGGTGCCTCAGAAGAGGAGATCAACTTCAGTAAGATGGTGATGAAATTATGGGCCAACTTTGCTCGGAATGGGAACCCTAATGGAGAAGGGCTTCCCCACTGGCCACAGTACGACCAGCAGGAAGGGTACCTGCAGATCGGAGTCCCAACCCAGGCAGCCCAGAGGCTGAAAGACAAGGAAGTGGCTTTTTGGACTGATCTGAGGGCCAAGGAGGCAGCAGAGAAGCCATCGCAGAGGGAACATGTGGAGCTCTGATCAGGAGACTTAGCCAGACTTGAGATCCTAGAGACAAGAACAGGGTTTTTCATACACAGCTTTTACAGAAATAAAGCATCTTATTGTTGAGTGTATAAAACTCACATATATCATATAATATGGCCCATAGAGTCTGATGTGTGTCCCCAAATGTCCTTTGGTATGGGTTGAACCACTGAGCCCACCAAGTGTCCCATCCCTGTAAGGCACTGTCTCTCTCCGTCCCAGCAGCCATCAATGTTCAAAAGTTCCTTAGGTTGTGTTGGGATTCTTTACCCGTAGACGTCCCCGTCTATGTTGGGATTTTGTCTGATTTGATCTTGCATGTGGTGGGGAGGGGATGCAGAGAGGGGAGTGAATCTAAATATCATCAATCTATATTATGTGAAAATCTCAAAAATTCAATTAATATGT
>NW_008344634.1:362006-362579 GCF_000622305.1 Nannospalax galili
GTTATACTAAGTGAAGTAACACAGACTCAGAAAAAAAACTGACAAAGGTTCTCCCTCATATGTGGATCTTAGAACCAGACTCTGATAAATAAGTATGCAACCAGACATAACTACAGAAACCAGGATAATGGAAAGGAAACAGGGAGGTAAAGGAAAAGAAATAACCTGAAAGAGAAAAACAGTAGGAAACAGGCCTTAATAAGGGAGATATGGATAAAAATTGGGTTAGTTTAAGGGAGGTGGGAAGGAAGGGCATACAAGGAACCTAGGGGATAAAGGGAAGGAAGGAACTTGAGAGGTAGGACAGTAGGAGAAGGGTATTACTAAGGGAGAAGGGGGGAAATGGGGGCACCTAAAGAGGGAAAACCATGATGGAGGGGTGAGACAATGTGAGAGATAAACAATGCATAGCTAGCTTTGAAAACCAGTGAGAACCATATTACTCCTACAACCTACTGACAAATTATACATAGCAGATCAAGAAATATATGTCCAGGTAAGGTTTATCTGAGAACTACAGATACACCGTAATTAAAAATACCAGACTGGTGGAACTAACCTTCTTGGGTGTTT
>NW_008344634.1:362657-370326 GCF_000622305.1 Nannospalax galili
GGGTCATCTGACCTCTTGATCAAGGAGGCCAAGGAGACCCCACCAGATGGACTTGAATCAGTGTCCAGCCTATAAAGAGGAGGGTCAACACAGAGGAATCATTTCCTCCATGCTTCCAAGTGAAGCCAACTATGGTCAAGCAGGACCTTTGACTTATCTTTATATAGGCGGAACTAGTATAAGAAAGGAGCCAGGGGCTCCTCCCAAGCCCATGTGACCCCTGAGGAACAGATCCTCAAACGACCTTAAGAGTAAAAATAAATCGGTTTATCTGGACCAACTGTATGGCATTAAACACCCAAAAGGAAAATATAACCAGGGTGGCCAAAGGGATTCCAAGATAGTAACTTAGCATAGAACTGGGAAATTGAACAGCAGACCCCAATCTTATCCAAAGGAATATGGACAACTGAATACCGCTAGATGATGAACAGCTGACCCTCCTAAAACAAAGCCCTCTAGATAGGCTGACTAGATTCACCAGAAGGGCAAGTAGCGGGGAATGGCTGGGGGTGCTGACAACACAGCAGACAGTAGCAGGGATATCAGAGTATTATGGCTCTAGTGGGGGGAGGGAGGCTATGGGAGGGTGCTACCTGGGAAGTGGGTCTAAAAAAAATTATTTTTTCAAGAGGGCCAAATGGGGCAAAGTAATATGTACAGGTCCCTTTTTAGAATTTGAAAATGGAAATGGATTAATCAAATCCTATGTAATAAACACAGTTGGGTGTGAGATAACCTGTCATACCAACCATTAAGACTAAAAGTGATAGTTGGAACAATTTCAAAATTAACATTGGGCCATTGGAGTTGTAGGGAGGGAGAATGTCATGTTGAAATTAGCTTGGTGATCATATTGTAAAACCAGTAGGAACTATAAAAACAGGCCTATTGCAGAAGGGCTAAGTTTAAGTAAAGAACCTTATCCTGGGACCAAGGATATGGTCCCATAGGTGGGAGGACATGGCTCAACACTCGCAGTTCAAACCTGGCAACTTGAGTTCAGATCCTTGAACTCCTCGTAAAAGCTGGACAGATGTAGTGGCCCATGTCTGTAATCCCAGAACTCTTGTCTTGAGATGGGAGGCAGAGGCAAGAGTATCCTCTGAAAGCCTGAGTGCCACCTGTCGTGGAGTACGCAGAGCAGCAGCACACAAGACAGAGCCTGGCTCAAATAGGGAGAAGCAGGGGCCAACACCTGAGGTTGTCTTTCAACCATCACACACATAGTGTAGTAAACGTGTGGCTTCACATATAAACACATACCGTACATACGTGCACACACAAAAATAAACAAAATTTTGAAAAGAACCTTAATCTCAGAAAACTACTGACAGTTTCTTTTTTCTTTTCAGTCCAAGATTTATACTCGCACACCAACCTTATATCTGGACTTCAAATTGGACCAAGGCGCAAAGCATTCCCAGTCTATTCCTAAAGGTATAGTGGGTTCTGGGATTCGGGAGTTGTATCAGGACAAACAAACCAAAGCCTGAAGGACTGTATTCTTAGAAATGCTAACTTTTGCGTGATATTCTAGAAACTTTGTGTTGAATTGTGTTTAAATTAGCAAATATTGCGGGAGCCTTTCAAATTAAGAAAAGAAGAATTCAGAGAATGTTAAGGTCTACCTTTCTGGGCTGCACTTCTCAATTTAGAGGTTGGACACTCAGTCACAATCAATTAGCTACTTGCTTAAGACCATATCAAAATTTAACAGATGAGGTAGGAGAAAGTGAAATCCACATGTCTCCTGACCTGACCCCAATTCACTAGCACACAGTGCGTACCTGATTGAGATACAGATTTTTCTTAACATGGGTTTAGTTATGGAATGCTAACCTTAAAGTTGATATCTGAATCCAAAGACTAATTTGAAAACTCCCCAGTATTTAAGATCTATTTAATATCTAAAATGGTTTGGACTGAAGGTGTTGTTCAGTAATAGAGTGCTTGCCTATCAAGGAAACGACCCTGAGTTTTATCCCCAGCACAGAAACAAACAAACAAAATTAAACCCCCCAAACCCTAAAATAAACAACAAAGAAAAAATTATACTCAAGGGCAGTAGGCCTCAACTTCAGACATAATGTTTAGTTTATTGTTTTATGTTTCATCCTGGCTGCTTTTAAGTACAGAAAAGAAATAGATTAATAAGGGCTAGAGAGATGGCTTGGTGGTTAAAAGCACTTGCTGCTGTTGCAGAAGAGCTGGGTTCAGTTCCCAGCACCCACTTGTTATCTAACAACCACCCATAACTGCAGTTCCAGGGGATCCAACACCTTCTCATGACCTCTGTGGGCACTGCACAACACGAGTGTGCTTACATACATGCAAGCATAACACTCATACACATAAAATAAAAAAATTAGAAGATGAATTTACTTAAGCCTGCGCCTGTGTTCTGTGTGATTTTTATGACACGTATGAGAGCACATGTGCTGTCATGTGTGACACTCTTCCATTTTGCTTGTATTTCTGATGTTTTCTTCCTTCCAATGGATTTTTGCTCCCTTTGAGAATCTCTTCCCTCCATGCAAGGTATAGTATACAGCCCATATCTGACCTGGAATTAAATCTTACCATAGTTTTAGCCACACTTAATTTTGCAATTTATGTGCATATGTGTGCATATAGACCTATACATACAGAGGATTGTTTTGTCAGTGTTTTATAAGATCCAATAATATTATAAATTCATTTTGACTTTTTTTTGAGATAGGGTCTCATGTATCCCATCCTGTCCTGGAATTCACCATGTAACTAAGAATGACCACTGGATCCAGCTTTTGTGATGCTGGGGATTGAACGCAGGGCTTTGTGCCTGCCAGGCAAGCACTCTCCCAACTGAGTTACATTCGCAGTCCCCTATTTTGTATTTTTTAAATGAATAGTATCTCATGGAATCTTGCCCAGTCTGTTCATGACTCTTTTTAACAGTGATATTCCATGCCGTGGTTTGCCATGATGGATTTAGCTATTTCCTACCAATGGGCAGTCACATTGGTCCTAGTGTTTAGCTGCTGAAAACTAGTCTGCAGTAAATGCCATTGTATCTGTCTTTCCATTCAGGGATTCATTTTGAAGGGGCAGGTTCCAGGAGGTGGAAATCAGGAATACTGTGTTTAATTGTAAACAGTCATTGTCATGTGGTAATTAGTGATGATCAGTTTCTGTTGGTCCGACCTGAGCGTACATGAGTATATAGACCCTACCAGCAGGAAAGGTTCAGTTTTGCTTTGTGTTCAGGCATTCGCCCATGTGTGCAGTTGCTCTAGTATTCTATTTTCTCTTTGTGAATTCTAAACCCGAAATTTCTATTCATAAACATTTTGGAGGGATATAAAAGCAAGTAGCTTAGAAGCATATCTCTAGTTTTGCATCTCTGTAAAACCACCTCAAACATGTCTGTTGTAAGCCCCAAAAGAGACTAAAAGAATCTGTTTTCCAAGACATCACGTCCAGTTATACTAAGTTCTCTCTGTCTTAGTCTCTCCCTCTCCCTGTCTCTTTCTGTCTCTCTCTGCCACTCTTTGTCTCTCCCCTTTTAAAATACTTTATTATTTTTTGTTTTATGTGTATGAGTTTATTGCCTGCATGTATGTAAGTGCACCCATGTTGTGTAATGCCTGCAGAGGTCAGAAGAAGGCATCGGATCCCCTGGAACTGGAGTTAAGAACAGTTGTTAGCCACCATGTGGGTGCTAGGATTCAAACCTGGGTCTTCTGCAAGAACAGCCAGTGCTCTTAACCACTGAGCCCTCTCTCCACCCCCACCCCCCCCTCTCTCTTTTTCTCTTGTGAGAGACCATGCACAATAGAATTAAGCAGCAAATCCAAAAGGATGACTCTTTCCTATATGGTGCCTGACATAGTTAGTTGAAATTTTAGAGAGCATTTACTTATCTGTAGATTCAACAGTCTTGGCTGTCTGCATTCCTATATACTAGAGTGTCAACTTATGCAGTTTGAGTTTTATTTTTACCATATTTAAATCAATGTCACACCTTCTCTCTTTTTCTTCACCATTTTCCTAGGTCACATTCCATCACATGTCCAAGAACTGTTTATATTCATTTTATTTGGATGCTTTGTTGATCAAACATTCCTTAAAATGTGTGGCCCATTGGCTGGGTCCCAGACACGTTTAGTTTATCATATTTTGATGCTGCTGTTACTCATGGTAAAGGGATTTGAGATGGGCGTCTGAGTTGTGTTTGGCTTCTGGCATAAGCAGTCTAATTTAATGTTGACTTGCTGGTGTTGTTACTGGACTACTTGGATAGAAATGGAAGCATGCACTGCTACCATCCCACCTCTGATACCAAGAACATGGCTATGTCCTGAGGGAAAGGTAGTTAAGGGAGCCTGGAAATATTCTTCCTGAACCCTACCAGGTTTTATCTGAATTCCTTCCCATAAATAGTATTAGAATCACTTTTTACCATCTCTTTCTTTCCTTTGGGCTAGGCACGTTTCCGTTGGGTTGTGCTAATCTTGCAGAAAACAGATGTTTCATGCAGTGGTGATTTGGAAGACAGTTGATATCAGGAATTGAACTGGACAATGCATCACTTACAAAGAATCCAATTTGTCGAGTTTCTGACAGTACCGGATTCCTTTCACATCAGCTACACATTTTTCCCATTAACTCTTGGCTAAAATAAGAATAAGTAGGGTCTCTTTTTTGTACTATGACTTTTACCATCTCTTTCAAGGCACTCTGACTTTTCTTGTTGTAAACTGATGTACAGATAATACTGTTATCATTCATCATGGAGGACATAAATTTGCATTTCTAGGAAAATATCAATCTATTCCAAGAAACTTATGCCTTCTGGTCTTCATGTCTCCTTTGTCTTCTGACTGCCTGCGTCAACTTTTAGCCCTATGTTAATTTTCTCCATCATTCTATGCAGCCCTTCTCCTTCTGGGTACTTTAAAGCATGATTTGGGATGTTAAAAATGGAAAACTGTTATGGTTTGTGAAATTTTTCATTCTGTGAGCCTTTTCCTCTTTATAGTGCAGATAGATCAACAATCAAAGTATCTTTAGACAAGGCATAATCTAATACTCTGTCCTCCCTCCCCCAAGATGTTCACATCCTAATTTTCACAACTTGAAAATGTGTCACATGACAAAAGGGACTTCGCAGCTGTGTATGGAGGTGTACTCATGTAATTTCAACACTTGGGAGGTGGAGGCAGGAAGACTCGGAGTTCAAGGTCATCCTCAGCAAATTCTCGTCCAGTCTAGTCTACATGAGACTCTTTCTCAAAAAGACAGCAAAAAAGCACCATGTGTGGTGGTGTAGATATTTAATCCCATCAGTCAGGAGGTGGAGACAGAGGCAGGAGGTTCAGGAGTTCAAGGACATCTCACCACATAGTGAATTCAACGTCAGCCTGAGCTACATGAAAATCAGTCTCAAAGAGAGAGAGAGAGGAAGAGATGGAGAGAGGGAGAGCAAAAGAGAGGAAGAGAGGGAGAGGGAGAGAAGGAGAGAGGGAGAGGGGGAGAGAGGAAATTTGCAGGTGCAAGTAAATCAAGGCTCTTGATATGGATGATACTATGATTTAGATCTGGGATGGCACTGAAAGGGCTATGTATTAAAGCTTGGTCCTCAGCCTATAGCGCTATTGAGTGGGAGCAACTTTAGGATGTTGTGTGTAGTGGAAGTGGATGTGCCCGTGAAGGGGCTATTGAGGTGTTGGCTCCTCCTCCTCTTTCTTTTTCTGCTTTCTGGCTGCCCCAAGGGGAGCAGCCTCCCCTGAAGCTCATACTTGCCAAGTTGCACTACCTCACTTCAAACCCAAAAGCAACATAACCAATTGGCCACGAACCAGCACCTCTAAAATCATCATCCAAAACAGACTTTCCTCTTTTTAAGCTGATTTTTTTCAGGCATTTTGTCACAGTAATGGAACCTGACCTCAATGAGAAACTATCCTGGATAGTCCACGTGGCACATGAATCTATATACACCAAAGAAGGAATCAGATAAGCCAGGGTGAAGGAAGGAAGTATGAGAGTAGAAGCAGAGAGATGTCTCTATGATTTTTGCAGTGACAATAGGAAACTAATGTACCATCTTGAAACAATGTTAGTATGTATCAACTTCTGTGTTTGACTTGGAATAGAGAAAAACGGAAAAGAGCCATTTCTTTCCCATTCAATTCAAAAAGTAGATTTTAATGCTGTATACTGGTACTTAGGATATCTTTTGGTAAATATTATTGTATTAGTTAGATATATGGCTGTATAACAAATCATCCTGGGACTTAGGAACTTAACGCTTTAATATGACATGTATTATCTCACACCACAGCTTTCTCCTCTGGCCCAGGAGTGATTACAAGGGTGTAATCAAGGTGTCAACCAATGTCTCCGTCATCCTCAGCCACACTGGGAATGAGGCACTTCCAAGCTCATGCTCATGTGATTATTGGGAGGATTTGCTGGCGGAGTCTGTTCTCTGTTCCTTAACACATGGCCCTCCCATAGTACAGCTCACATGGCTTTTGGCTGCATCAAGCACACATGTGCGAGAGCAAAAGGGGATGAAGAGTCTCAGAAGCAACAGCCTGTCATTTTCGTATATTCTATTGATTAGACGAAAGCCACTAGGTGCAGCTCACACTCACGGAGATAGGTTTCGGTTGCTATTATTAATATGACAACAGCAGGAGGCACAAGCTATGGGATCATCTTAGAGTTGACCATTGTGAACTTGCCACAGCCTAGACTCACTTAAGAAGAGAGTCGTAATGATGAATTATATAGATCAGGTTGGCCTATTGACTTGTCTGAAAGGGACTGCCTTGATTGGTAATTTGGATAAAAAGACTCACCCTGAATGTGGACCATACCATTTCATGAGCTGGCTTTGGGAGAATCTGGGCAAATAGTGTACAGTAATAGGTATTCTCTGTAGTATTTTCCAAAACTTTTCCATGTGTCTGACATTATTTCAAAACAGAAATTGAAAAACAATTTGATGTGATGAAGACAGGCAGGAGTGAAGAACCAGACACTTGTGCCTCCTGCCACAGAAGGCCAGGCATCTGGTCTTTCGTGAGGGACTTGCCTGAAGAAGTTGAATGTAGAGACTTCTAATGACGGCTCTTAGGAGCCAGGGCTGATTTGGGGTCTGTCACACAGTGTGTCAGCAGGCCATTTTTTCTATTTTTCCATATATATATGGAGTAGCTGTAAATTCATTCGAATAATGAAACCTAAATGAAGACAGGAGAAAAATAGTCTGACTGAAACCAAGGAATGTGGGCTGAGGAAATCTTTCACTAGGGATGTTTTTAAGAATTAGGGGCCTCCCTGGAAATGAGAGCAAATGCCACAGAAAATGATTTACATATTTAAAAGCCATGTTGTACATTTGTTTTGTATTTGGCTAAAGGAGGTCTGACTTCTACGTGTTACTGACTTAACTGTCCTAGGGGGCCAGAAGAAAAATATGATCTTCATCTCAATTCATTTTATTTGTTATTGTTCAAGGGAAGGGAAGAGCGTCCCAGCTGCAAAAGGGCAGTAGCTTGACAACTGGATTTGTGGGAGAAAGGAAGATGTAGGGTATGTGACCTCTGACAGAATAGCAAAAAATTGAGGATGGTACTGATTCCTGGTGAAGACTGGAGGGAGGGAGGGAGGGAGG
>NW_008344634.1:370838-388116 GCF_000622305.1 Nannospalax galili
CTGTTCTTAATCAACATTCCAGTGAAGATGAAAGGGAGGACAGAAAGGTAGGGAGGAGGGAGATAGGGAGGAGGGAGGGAGGGAGGGAAGGGAGGAAAGGAGAGAGGAAGGAAGGAAAGGATGGACCCGAAAATCTCACAGCAGACTCCTTGGCTGATGTAGTCCTGCTTTTAGCAAAGAAGTAATTTTAACAAAATATGTCTCTTCTTAAACATATAGTATGCATTCAGACTATTTGACATTTCTTTTCCTTTTTGGAAGTCTCAGCAGCAGTGCTTAATGGAAATTAAACAAGGCTTAATAGAACCACATATAGGTGGACACCATACTAAAAAGATAAAAATTGTTCTACTGTTCCTATCCCATTACTTCTAATGCTCTGTGCTTTCCAACCAACAATGTGAACTGAATTATAATGACAAAGACGCTGGATATCCTGATAGAATACTTTAACAAGGAGCAAAAACAGGTAAATGCACTTGAAAAAATCATTTGACTGCTCCTTGAGGCAAATGCTTGTTCCTTCTTGATCTTGGATGAAGAGTTTCAAAGGAAAGAAAACAGACCTAAGCAGATATTGTGGGCTGCCTGTGTGTTTAGAGAGTAAAGCAGGAAATGAAGGAGAAACGAGATTAGGACAATTGAAATGATCCAAAAGTCAAAACTCAGTTGAACAACTGAGAGCTTTGAGGTTTTGCAAAATATAGAAATAATTGCCTTTTAATACCTTGAAATTATAAAGGGTGAACAGATATGAATGAAACTCGTCGTTACACGGGAATGCCATGCAGTATTTCTAAGGATGAGTTACTTCTCCATTTTGATATGGAAAGGTATTTAAAACACAATATTTAGTTTCTTCCAGTTTTAAGCAAATAATGTGTAGAGTATAAAAGGGAAAAAACTCCCAAAACACAAATACTGAATTGCTTACCATTTATGTCATCCTAGATATGTGGGTTACAGAAGGATGTACAGTTTAGAGCATCATCCATGCTTTTATATTCCTAATGTACTACATTTTAAAATATTTTATTTATTACTTTTATGTGTATGAGTGTATTGTCTGCATGTATATATGTACAAGCATGTCGTGCAGTGCCCATGGAGGTCAGAAGAGAGTGTTGACTTTGCCTGGAACTGAAGTTATGGACAGTTGTTAACAGCCATGTTGGTGCTAGGAAATGAACCCAGGTCCTCTGCAAGAACAGTCAGTGCTCTTAACCACCGAGCAACCTCTCCAGTCCTAACATTTTTATTAGTATAGCCAGAGAAAGAAAGCCACCTACACTGAAAAGAAGAAATTTCAACTCAAATGTTTTGTTTTGTTTTGTTTTGTTTTTTCAAACAGGGAAGAAAGGGATTTAATTGTAGAGTATAATTCTAAATCAGACTAAACAGGAATAGGAAAACAAGTCATCCATTAAAAAAGAGAGAAATAGGTTAGGGGTGGATATGATCAAAATACAGGGCATGCAATTCTCAAATAATAAAATTATTTAAAAAGAGAGAAACAACTCACGTCATACACGCAAGAATGGGGCTATGATTGTTGGTATGTGTTTTCAGTATCTGCTCTGAACTTTCTACTCTAATGTTGTGCCACTTGAATACCATTGGCTGTGTCCTATTTATCTTTATACCTGCACCAGCAATATTTATCAACGATAGAGGTTTAATAAATGATGGGATACTAAGTGGAGAAGGAAATGAGTGAATGGACTATGAAAAAGACAGCATTGCTTCTAGGGGGCTTACATTTATTCTAGTAAAATCTCAGTAAAAGATGGCTGCGGTGGCATGCACTTATGATCCCAACACCAGAGAGGTCTAGAGAGGAAAATACCAAGAGCCTCCTGGCCTGCTAGCCTAGTCTAATCTGTGAGCTCCAGGCACCAGTGAGAGACCATATCTCAAAGAACAAAGTGGATGGTTCCTGAGGAACAGTACCCAAGGTTGTACTGTGACCTCCATTTGCATGTACACATGTGTGTGCCTGCACAGATATGTGCACCTGCACCCACATCTACACACATGTAAAAAAGAAAAAAAAAAGTGCAAAGAACAGAATAGGAGGATGAAAAAATATCCTCTGGCATCCATCCATCCATCCATCCATCCATCCATCCAAGTACGTTTGTTTGGCCATCCTTCAGATGTTCACAAGGACTCAGTTTATGATGAATTTTGTCAATTATGCTTTTCCTTTTGTGTCACTCCTGTATTTCAATTCATGTGTCATTGTAATGCCACCCTCAGCATATATTTGCCCTCCTTATTCTCTGCTTTTCTTTACTTTGTCACCATATTGTTGACAGCCATACAAACTCCGGTCTGGGGCCTGCCATCCAGCTGTGAATTTTGCCCTTCATGTCCTTATTGGATCTTTCCACTGAAGGCATGTGGAGTGATATCATCATTCCATTTTTACAAATTATTATTTTTACTTTATATGTATGAGTGTATTCCTGCATGTATGAAAGTCCACTATGTCTTACAATGGAGGAGGTCAGAAGAAGGCATCAGGATCCCCTGGAACTGAAGTTACAGATGGTTTTTAGCTTTATGTGGGTGCTGGGAATCGAACCTGGGTCCTCTGCAAGAGCATCCAGTGCTCTTAACCAGTGAGACATCTCTCCAGCCCCCATCATTCTATTTTGACTTTGCCATTTTCAGGTCCATTTCTATCAGTGGAAACATAGCAACTTTTCTGAGCCATGATTACAATACATAAATATCGATGAAAATAAGTTGTTCCTCCTGACTGTGCCAAGGATAGGCTGTTTCTGGTCCTGAGCTCTTAGCTCCATGGATTATAGTAGGAATCTGCTGAGTGCTATGTACTCTTTTCTTTGAAAAATTTTATAGACAATTCCAGGGATGTTATAGGCCACCTGATACCCATTAATCTGCAAAGATTTTTGATCCCTGTTATTGATGTGTGCTTTCTTCTAGGACAGATTAAAAAAAGAATGTGTTCACTAGAAAGTACAATTCTACTAAGTACAGGAAGCCTTGTTTGTAACATTATCCATGCTTCAGCCTACCTACAAGTATAGCAAACTGAAGATAAAGCTAGAGTGGAGTGTTATGGTTAATAGCATGGTGACAGAACTATAAGAAAGAATTCATGGGCTGGAGAGATGGCTCAACACGCAGAAACACTTATTGCCCTATCAGAGGACTGGCCTTTGGAACCCTGCACCCACATGGGGAAGTTCACAAGCACCAGTAGCTCCAGTTGTAAAGAATCTGACACTCTATCCTGATCTCTGTAGGCGTACACACACATATGTGTACAGAAGCACAAACACATGCACCTTTAAAAATAAAATAGATCTTTAAAAAAGGAAACAGTTTTTGTTAATAAATACATGGCTAAAGTGAATTTTAAAGTGCCTACTTTGGGTGGCCCTTAAACATGGGAGTCCAAGTCCTTTAAGTTTAGAAGTGTGTGTGTGTGCATGTGCATGCACGTGTGTGTGTATGTGTGCATGTGTGTGTGTGAGAGAGGAAATATGTTAATATGTATTATGAACAGCTCACAGAACTAGAATCTTAAAAATATGTATCTAAAAGAAAACAAAAGATTTCACCCTCAAATTTTTCTTTTGCTATTATTTAAATGTTTTATATCATATATAATATAAATAACCTATGGCATTATGCACATTAATGTTTTAATGTTTCTGGCCCCTTTCCAGGGTGGACAAGCTTCATTTATACCATATCTGGAGGTATACATATTGGTAAGTAGAGAGTATGTCATTTGCTGTTCAATTGCAGTTTAATTTAAACTACTGAAACCAATTGTTATAATTGACTATTGAGCCTCCTTTCTTCCCACACGAGCCCAGAGCAGAATGCCTTAAAGCTTCTAGAATCTTCAGTAAGAGAGAAGAATATGAACAAAAAGTCCAGATAAAAGGCCCAGGCATGATTATGTGTGCTGAAACTTCATTAAGAGGTTATCAACTTTCACACCCACCAGGAGGTAAACCTCTAGTGGACTCCAATGAGAGTAAGAATCTGTCTATCTCCTGGGAGATGGAAGAAAGTAGCACTCCCAAATATCTCACAATTTGTTTTAGCCTAGTCTGAGGGCTGTATGTTTGTTGTTTGTTGAGAAATAAATATTTGAGAACAAATCAACACAAGGAATCAGACATCTAAAGGAAGATTTTTGTGCTGAGGGTATGCATCCACACACCAGAGGCAAGAACCAAAGTCTCTTTAATGCCACTTTCCATGCCCCATCTGTACTCTGTTCAGTGACCATGTAGAGATCAAACCATCTTGTGCTTTCAAACCTAGCCAACCCAGCCACAGAAAAAGCCAGGAGCATATGATCGGTAAAAAAGGCATGCAAAGCAGATGTTATTAACACAGAAACCCACAACTGGTCAACGTGCAGAAAACAAGGGGTTTCATAGTCCTTATCCTTGAATAGGGCACCTACAGCTACATCTGCCTTCCCAGGCTCAGGGATCCTTGTGGAAGAGGGGGCAGAAAGACCATAAGAGCCAGAGGTGGTGGATGACCACAAGGAAATAAAGCTTTTCAGACAGCTGTTCAGTTACTCATATGAACTCATAGCAATGGTGGAAGCATGCACAAGTCCCATGTAAGTTCAAATCAAACAAAATCCTACCATAGATGTGGGGAAGTGGATAAGAAAGCTCAACCCTACCTGAGGAACTGATGTCTACTGAGAGGAGGAGAGTCAGTCTCTATCAAGGATGTAACTCTTGGTAGGTTAAGGAGGCTCCCATGGATCAACTCACACTGAAGGACATTTGGGGACACAAGTTAGGCTCTGTAGGCCTTATTATGTAATATATAATATAATATACATATTATATTGTACAAAGACATGCAGAGTAGACAACTTCTGCTTGTGCCCACTCCAACATTTCCCATCTTCCTGGAAGCAGAAAAAAAGCTCTCTTTGAGGCTATCATCAAATGGCTGGACAGTGGCATGTGCCGAGTGCCTCACCCAAACCCTACAGGGCCTTGCTTCCTCAGTGCCTGCTAACCAACACCAAACTGCCTGTATCTGTGACACTTTTTCTGATATTTGGGAAAGCTTCTCTGCCACAACCAAGAAAGATGAAAGCCCTGGAAAACTAACATTTTGAAAGTTAGCAACCTCTCAGGTAGGCTATTCAGAGCTTTTGCCTAGAGTTTCTCATTGAGGATATGCTCAAGCCTTCCACTGTAGGAGTGCTTGATGAGATGCCTTTCCTGACTTTCCATTCCTGACCAACTCTCCTCACATCTGGACTTCTGTGCCCTGGTATCACCTCAGTAGATTCCTTACACCAGAATATGAATCTGTAACTGTGCTTCCAAGAGAGCCCGGAGTAAGAGAATGAGTCTCTCCATTCCCTGTCCTCATCCCGACCCACAGTGATAAGTGACATGGATTGGGTTGGGGCATCCCAAGGTATAGGCCAAGAATCTCCATTTCTGAGACCCTCTGAAGTTAAGTGCTGTCTGCCACACTCCTGTGGGGGAGGGGGGCAGGCAGCAAGGAACTTCCTTGGGCAATAATAATACATTCTCATTTCTCAGATAGTTTGTTTGCTAATAACACCTGCACAGGGGTAGATGTTGTACCCAGAGTGAGTTACTTTTAACCATTCTTTATATTCTCAAAGATATTCAGTTCCTTGATTTTTCTTCTGGAAATAATAGTACTTTGATTTTTTCCCCAATGTGGCATATATGAACTTGGTTCTTTTTCACTGGATAGCATTTCAATTATAAGTGAAAAAAATTCACTTATTTTACCATTCAAGAGAGTAAAGAGTCAAGATGTAACAAAATGCCTAGCAGTAGTTCTATAAGCTCCTGTGTACACACAGTAAGCTGTGTTAATCATCTGGAACAAATGAGGCATCATTTGCTTTTATGATATTCTGAGATTCACATAGTATTTCATAAAAATAGAAAAAAAATCTTTTTATGGAAGTATCACCCTTGTTTTATAATGTTGAGGGAAAACAGATAATCTGTACAAATGGAATATGATAAAGAAAGCACATGAGGTTTTAAGGTGGCAAGGGTTCTAGAAATGTTTGTATAGCATAAGAAAAGGTGAGGAAGAGGCAAACATTTTCATCTCTGGGATTACTATGCCCAGCCCATGCATGTTACAAGACAACAGCCACAGACAACACATAAACAGCAGGGTACCTGTTGCAATCTGTGGCAGAGCTGCATAAAAGAGACAGTACCTCTTTGAGTCATTTAACCAAGAGGGAGTCCAGTTTGTTCTGAGGAGTTCCAATTTCTCTCCAAATTGTCCTGTTCTTCTGAACAAAGGGCCTCTTCTTTTTTTTATTTTTAAAAGTATTTTATTTATTATTTTAATTTTATGTGTATTAGTATTTTGCACGCATGTGCATAAGTGCACCTGAGTTATGTAATGCCTGCTGAACTCAGAAGAGGGTGTCAGATTCCCTGGAACTGGAGTTATGGGCAGTTGTTAGCTGCCATATGGGTGCTCGGAATTGAACCTGCATCTTCTGTAAGAGCAGCCAGTGCCATTAACTGCTGAGCCATCTCTCCAGCCCTGCCTCTTCTTGTATGTATTGAACAGCATGTCAGTGAGGATATGGGGAAAGAATGATAAACTTTTTCTCCAAGAATCATTAATCAGAGTTTATAAGGGAAGGAATTACTTTTCTGGCCCTACTAACTCAGAATAGCATACAAATTGAGAAACAGACATCATCAGCCTATGCTGATGCATTGTTTTAGACAGTTGTGTGGGATATGTTGTTTTCAACACTATGGCTGCTTTCAGAAGTGGTGTTCCATCTAATTGCCATATCTCAGCCACACATATACTGTTCTGAGACAGGAACATAAAGAGGCATAATAGGGAACACGGTGCAAGATTAAAGCTATGTGTTCAGCTTACCTTGTAAGAGTTAGTTACAATGGACATTGTTTTCTTTGAAAGTCTAGTCAAACAACTTCAGAGTACAGTAGGAAAACAGATTGAATACATAGTTCTAAATGATCTTAAAGTGTATGATATTCACTTGATCCCGGAAAAATCATTCCCACAGCAAAGTGGTTGTGAACTTCATATATTTTTCTTGTGTTATGAAATACTCTTTTTAATTCTTTTCAACCATTTATTAAAAGGCCTTCCTTAGCCTCTTGGTTCTGCAAAAACTCACAACTGATTTTGCTTTAAATGACATCGGGGAGAGCATAATCAACAAATGATTTTCAAAGCCTGTTTTAACCAATAATTACAGCCTCATTTACCTGACAGACTGTTAGGCCCGAAAGTCAATAAGTGAAAAGATCAGAAAATGTCAGCCTAAAATGGCTCTATAATTCTGCTTGTTTCTCTTGAAGTGAGGTAGAATTTTCCCAAGTCATTTCTTCTCACTGGTTTGTTCCCCCACCGAAGACCATGGGCCACAAGTGCAAAACATCTGGCAGAAGATGGAGCTGTGGTCTAGACTCTGACTGAAGTTGTGTGTGTCCAAAGTAAACTGGACCATGGACAGAATCCAGCTCCCAAACTGGGCTTTTAGGATTCAGCTTCAGCCAGTGAGCCACTAGCCAAATGACCTCATTTGAATTTGATCTCCTTCCATTGCTCCTGTCCACCCCTCTACCAGGATGTTAATGAGAGAAACAAAAGGAAAACAACAAATCACCAGAGAAGAAGAAATGAGAAAATGGAAATAGCTATTAAATATGTACCGACCTACAAAATTTATAGGGAGAAGGCAGAAAATGCTTCCCAACTTCCCTATCTCATTTTTATCTTGCTTATAAACATGCATGTCACCAGCCAATGCCAGATGGCAGGAACTGATAAACAAGTAATAATTTAAAGAATATTTTATTTATTATTTTTATTTATCTTATGTGTATGAGGGAGTGTATTGCCTGCATGTGTGTAAGTGCACCTGTGTCGTGCAATGCCTGTGGAGGTCAGAAGAGACCATCAGATCCCCTGGAGCTGGAATTACGGACAGCTGCCATGTGGGTGATGGATTTCTCTAAGAACAGCCAGTGCTCTTAACTGCTGAGCCATCTCTCCAGCCCCAATACACAAGTAATCATTTTTTACATAATGTCAAACACTTCTATTCAGTTAAAGAATCATAAATGTATGTAAGTGGTATCTTCAGCTGGAAAGAATAGCCTGTGATTTGGCTAGAGAAAATAATCTCAAAAGACTACATTAAGTGAAAATTTAAGGCAGTTATTAATTGAGGAACAAAGGGGAGTAATGGGAGGGGGAAGAAAGGATAGTGTGGTTTGTGGGGGGGATGATACGCTTATACTACATTATATACTTGCATAAAAATGGCCTAAGGTAACTCAGTATAAATTCCCTCCTGAACCCCCAAGGCTGGAGTTGCAAGGCACCTGAAACCAGGCCTGGCTTTTTATGTGGGTTCTTGGGATATGAACCTAGATCTTCATGCTTGCACACAGACACTTTATCAACTGAGCCACTTCATCATCCCCCAAATTAAAATTTTTTGAAAGATTAATTTACCACATATTATGTCAAGCAGTTGTCAAAACACATTGTATTAATTTAGTGAATTCTCAAGATCTCCCCACCAATGAGATTCCTCTGTGTCCTTGTTGAAAAGTTTAAAATGAGTCTCAAAAATAACCAACTGGTTATTACTAGTCATAATCAATTGCACTCGGATCCTTGGCACCTGTGTTTATCTATAAAATCATTGGGGAGACACATGCGCCAACATCTTAGTGTTATTAGCAAAAGCAATGAGTCTTTCTGTAAGAAACAGTATATTTTAAAATAAAATGTAGGTCTCTTTTAAAGATTAAAAACTCATTCAATTTTATGTCTTACAGGGCTTATACTGAGTTCAGTATTGTATAACTATTAATTCAACAGCGAACCTAAAAATTGTATAGCCACTTTTGAAAGAGATGTATCTTTGCTCTGGAAACTGTTATTATATTAAAGGTGTAATGAAATGCTTCTTCTAAAATAAAAAATAACCAATTTGCCTGGATGTGGTGGTACATGCCTTTAATCCCAACACTTAGGGGGCAGAGACAAGTGGATCTCTCTGAGTTCAAGGCCAGAGTGGCCTACATAACAAGTTCAAGGTAGGCCAGGGCTACATAGTTGAGACCCCCATCTCAAAAAGTTAAGTAGTATAGGAAGTACTTAAAATGGCTATACATAGATTCAGTTTGGCTATACACTTGGAGATTTGAATGGTAGAAAATGCTAGTCATCTAGCTAGTTAAAATTAGCACTTTCTTCTTGAAAGAGAATACTCATGTAAGATTCATTTCAAAGTTTTCATTTTATGCTTGTCAAGAATCTTTGTAAATTAGGATATATCTATAATTTTTCAAAAATGGAAAGCCCTGTATGCTGACTCTTGATTGATAAAGGCCTTTGATAACAATATTTTACTGAGGTAAAAAGTCCTGCAACCATCTCTCAGCTGGACTCTGTTTGGTATGTTATAAAAAGAAAAAAATCAAAAGAAAATAAAGGCTGTACAGTCATATAACTTACAGATACCACAGTTGTTGATATCAAATCAGTTCCCACAGCTATTAAGAAAATTGGACTTTCCTAGTGCAGATATCAAAAGGAGATAAATGGCCTATGTGCTCTTGAAGCTTGGTACAGTTCCTCACTTTGAATGTCAGTCCCTTAAAAAGACCAGTATACTGTTGGTGCTTAAAGAATGCATTTGCAAATTTAAAAATATTTGTCTGTGCTTACTGAATGTTATCTATGTTATCTCACTGGTTTATGAAGGCAGTAAAAAGGTAGTACTCCGTAAAACAAGTAGTTATTCATGATTCCTTCATGCTCAGTGTATTGAATCTGATTCTGAGTGGTACTCAGAAGTTTGACACAGTCCTTGTATCTTACAGCAAAGGTGGAAACACATGTATGTACACCAGTAGTCATTAATTGACTTCCAGTCACTCAGCTAACTGGATTGACCAGTTCTCTTTTTTCTGTCATGAAAACCTTTAGAAAGGTGCTGAGCACTCAGGGAGATTGGCTCCTTCTACCCGTTGCACCATGGTGAACTCAAAGGCAGTTGTGTTTATTCTCTGTGACTATTTTACAAATCATTGTAATTATGTCATTTAATCAGATAGTATGTAAGAGGCTGGGCAGATGACTCCGTAGGTAAGAATGCTTGCTGTGCAAGTATGAGGACCTGAGCTCAAATCCCAAAAACCCTCCTAAAAAGTTGACATGGTTGCATGTGCCTGTAACCCCAGGACTGTGGGAGATGGTAGAAAGGATCCCTGGAGCTTTCTGGTCATCAGCCTAACTCCAGGTTCAGTGACAGAAGCTGTCCAAGTGAATAAGGTAGAGAGTAATAGATAATAAGTAAATTAATAAAATAAATGAAAAATGTGAAATTTCTGCAACCAAGTAAAATGCTTTGTAAAGGTGAATTGCTAAATAAAATGCCCTTCAGTTAGTATGACAGAGGACAATAAGAGATTCAGGGAAGCTACAATAATCTAGAAGGATTTAACCAATGCTTTAAAAAGAAAGATGGGGCTGCAGAGATGGCTCAGTAGGTAAAACGGTACTTGCCATGCAAACATCAGGACCGAGTCTGGAATCCCCAGCACTCATGTCAAAACACAACTCGAATATGGTGGTAGTACATGTTTGTAAAACCATTGCTGGGCAGAAGAAAGGTGGCGCCCTGGAGTTTGCTGGCCAGCCAGTCTAACCAATCGGTGAGCTCCAGATTCAGTGAGAGACCCTGTCTCAAAAAATGTGGTGGAGAGTGATTAAAGAAGATACTCGCTGTCAACCTCTGGCCACCTTGTCTCTGGCCACTACACACAGAAACACACAAACACAGGCACAGTCACACACAGACACAGACACAAACACAAACACACACACACACACTAAATAAATAATTGAATGAATAAATAAATAACATGAAAGACAGTGCTTCAGTCTAGCTAGCCAACTTCCCAATGCTATCAAAACTCAAACATGAATGCGTGTATATACTTTACAATAAGGTGCTTAAGGCAGTTTGTCTTTTTCATTTAAAATCTTTGTTGTATTAGATAAAAGAGCTTCATCATACATAATTTATGATGTCAAAATCTATGCTACAAGTTACCAGAATTTTTGGAACAGGAAGTAAGATAATAGTTCTTATAAAGAGAAGAAAAAGAAAAGACGGCACTAGTAGAAAACAGAATATGTAGCCATTACACACTAGAGATAGAACACTAGCTATAAAAGTCAGATTTTAAAATATTTTGCCCTTTTATGATTGTTTAGGCAAAAAGTTGCAATTACATTTTTGGTTAAATTTTCCTTAGCTGTGGTACTATTAGATTTAACATTCTTGGCAAAGATTCATGATGGAAACTATTTATTATCTGATTTGGCTCTTTTTGTAATTGCAAGTAGTTAGAAACAATAAGATAAGTTTTCTTTGGGATGGATTTTAAGTTCAGAAGATAAACCAGATGGACAAAATATCATAGAAATGGCCTGAAAATGAAGATGGAATCAATCTTTCTTTGAATATGTCTTGAAGACTCCTTGTAATAATCTAGAACGTAAAGGTAGACTGCAAAATATTCGCCTGGAAACTTGACTCTCGTGTCAATAAGAAAGGTATACCTTAAGGTCCATTTCAATTGGTCTTTTCTGTATCAACACAACGTTTTCACCTAGACATCAGCAGGGAGCATGCACAGGAATTGCATCCCATATACAGTTAGGATTAGAACCTTTTGGACAAGCTGAACTCTGCTTCACAGACCAACGAATACTGCAGTCAGCAAGCTACCCTGATATGGGGTGCAGAGAAATACCAATTCAGCAGTACTTTGAGTGCTGTCTCTTGTCAGATCACGCCATTAAAACAGCATTGTAAAACATCCTACATGACAAAATGAGGAGCCAGGAGTGGGCCACATGGGTACTGAGTGTTGCATATGAATTAGTGCCGATAAAGAAATGGTTCATTGCTCCCAGAGGATCTCAGTAAAGCACACCTAATAAAATGCCCTTCTATCTCACAGTTCAATATGGTATCCCATTCTAAATGACATTCCTCTTTGACTCCCAGACCTTTCTTTCCAAATCCCTGCATAAGTGGAAAGTCAATGGAGTTGTTATCTCCTCCATGGCATTTGCCAACATACATCTTTGACACATGTATGTTATGCTGGAGATGGCTTGTGCTAGCTCACAGGAACTGATTGTATCTGAGCTACTTACTATTGGTCCCTTGGAATTGGACAAAGTGGAAGTATTTCTACCAGAGAAATTGACACACACTAGAAATCAAGTTTGTTCACTCTACATTGTCCTTGAAAACTAGTTGTTAACAAGTTTTTAATATTTGCTGTTGTTGGTGTTGTTGCGGGGAGGGTTTTTTTTGAGGGAGGGTCTCTGTAACCTCAGCTGGCCTAGAACTCACTATGTAGACCACTCTGGCCTCAATCCCACAGAGATCTGACTGCTTCTGCCTCTGGGATGCTATGATTAAAGGCATGTGTCACCATGCCCGATTTGGTAGACCTTTTTTGACACCTGCTAAGCTCCACACACTATATTACTAAATACAGTGATGCCATTAAAATTCTAAAAGAACAAGTCTGTGATGCAGTTATATGTATGCTTCAAAATGTTAATAACATTTGAAATGACACAATGTAGCAGTAAGTCTGCTCTGAGTTGTAAGTAATGACAAGCATAAACTATATTTTGAGATGTGTAAATACCATAACATGATATGAAAATATCTGAGATTTCTCTTGGAGGAAGAGTTATATGTGGAACTAATACTACTGTGGTTTGTTGGCTACATTTACGATTGAGGAAAAGCTGTATCTCAATTAGGTGTTAAGAGAATCACTTCCTGGCTATTTTCTACATTGAAAACCAACTAGTTTTAGGCTCTTTTGTATTATTACTTTTATTTTACGTGAAAAAGTGTATTGCCTACATGTATCTAAGTGCTCCTGTGTTGTGCAATGCCCACAGAGTTCATTAGAGGGCATCAGATCCCCCGGAACTGGAGTTACGAATGGATGGTTGTTAGCCACCATGTGGGTGCTGGGAACCAAACCTGGGTCCTCTGCAAGAACACATTCTTAATGGCTGAGCCATCACTCCAGCCCCAGTTTTAGACTTTTAACAATGGCAAATATAAACAACCCAGAGATTCAAGGAGATCCCTAAGTGTGCTATTTCTGAGATTGAAAGTAATACTGTGCTGCTAAGTAGTTGATCAAAAGTATGGTCACTGAACCTATATACTATAATAATTATTAAAGCTACTGGGTCATCTTCTTTTGTAGGGCCCGATGATGCTCAGCAAAAGATAGAGCCCCATCACACAGCAGTCCTTGGGGAAGGTGACAGTGTCCAGGTGGAGAATAAAGTAAATATTTAAAACTTCGAATTTTTCCCTCCCTTCCTTCCTTCCTTCCTTCCTTCCTTCCTTCCTTCCTTCCTTCCTTCCTTCCTTCCTTCCTTCCTTGTCCTATGTAGTATAGATACTTCTTGTACTTGTGTGTGTGTGTGTGTGTGTGTGAGTGTGTGTGTGTGTGTGTGTGTGTGTGTTCATGCCCATGTACACACAGGCTCAAGCCAGAGGAGAACCTTGGGTGTCCTGCTCTATCACTATCTTCCTTATTCCACTGACACAGATTCTGTCTCTGAACTTGAAGCGCTCACTGTTTTGGCTAGTCTGCCTAGCCAACAAACTCTCAAGATCTGCTTGTCTCTGCCCTCCAACCCTGGGTTTACTGGCATGAGTGGTCGTGCGCAGCATTTTACATGAGTGCCTGGGATCCGAACTCAGATCCTCATGCTTTGTGCGCTAAGTGCTCTTACCCTCTGAACTGTTTCCCAGCCCTCAAACTTTTAATTTTCTCTTGCAAAAATAATATTTGTATTCATTATTTGAGAATTTCATGTGATGTATTTTGATCATATTCAGACTCCCTCCCTCAGAATCCCTCCCCGGTTTCCTATCAGACAGAAACCCACCTTCTTAGCCTTCTCATTTCATGTCCTCTATTTTTTATTATTTATTATTTTTATTTTATGTGTATGAGTATACTGCCTGCATGTGTGTAACTGTACCCTTGTTGTGCAATGCTGCGGAGGTCAGAAGAGGGTGTTGGATCCCCTGGAACTGGAGTTATGGATGGTTGTTAGTCACCATGTGGGTGCTGAGAATAAAACCCTGGTCCTCTGCAAGAGCACCAAATGCTCTTAACTGTTGAACCATCTCTCCAGCCCCATGTCCTCTATTTTTTTTAAAGTCCTCTCAAGTCTAATTTGTATTCCCAAATGTTCCTTCTTGGGTGTGGGACCATGCCCTGGAGCCTGGTCAACCTATCTGACATCACACTCTCAGCAGCTACAGGTTGCTAAAAGCTCCTCAGCTAGGGCTGGCACTACTTGCCAGCCTCCCCACTTCATGCTGGGTTATTGTCTCACCTGGGCTTGCACAGGTCTTGTGTATGCTGTCACAAGTGCTGTGGGTTCATACATGCAACTACCCTGTTATATCTGAAAAACAGTTTCTTTGTATTTACCTATGGCCTCTAGCTCTTAAAATCTTTCTGCCCCCTCTTCAGCAATGATCCCTGAGCCTTGTGGGGAGAGGATGTGATACAGGTGTCCATTTATGACTGAACACTCCCCAGTTCCTGATTTTCTGCACATTGACCAGTTGTGGGTCTCTGTGTTAATTGGCAGTTTTTGAAAATCCTAACGAATTTATTGGACTTGCTAACAGAACATAGGGTGGGGGTTTAGAAGAGTGGGAGCCCCCATTTACAGTTTTACTGGAAAGTACCCACTCAAATTGTCATCTTCTATAGCAAGCTTAACGTGTATCTTTTGCTAGTTTTCAGGGAAATTTTTAAACTACTTATAGAGCTAGAATTTCTTTCTCTGTCTTAGGAGATAAATTTTACCACCACTTTATCAACCCCTTTTAATAATTTCTACTGATTCTATTGACATATATTAAAGTTTCATTTGTATTCATTCTTTGCCTTCAGTAACGATGTAGAAGTTCCTATTGTTTTTCACCCCCTTCACATCTGAATCTAGAGGCAATGCATACTCATTGTTTCTAATATTGGTCTTTTGTAAAATTTATTTATTTTTACTTTCGTATAAGTGAAAATAGATCAGGCCTCTAGAGTTATGAATAGAGATCTGCATGGACACTCACAGAGAGCCCTTTGAAAATCACCTTCATTTGGAGCTAAGAGAGCATGTGATGTGTTTCATAGTTCTTTTTGATGAATCTCTGCTTGTTTGGTAGAGTTTCTAATATTTGAAGGGATACAGGAAATATTTTTTTCAAGATTTCCCACTTTCCTTCTCATTTCTGTCTCATCCCATTGAGCAGCTGGTGCACTATCTCGTGAGCTCATTAAGTCAGTCCTTCTGCTCTATCACTCAAGCAAGAAAGGCTGAAGAGAACATTGTCCACAGGTTCATAGAAAGTTAAATTTCAAAAAGCAGGAATTAGAACTATTTTTGTGGCAGGTGACAGAGGAGAGACAATCTAACCCACTTCTGGGCCTCTGAATCTGTACTATAGAATACAATGGATTTGGGGGATTTTTATATCTTAGCTTAGTTTTCTGGAAGCTCTCCTTCTGCTCCCTGAATCTTCTGCGGTGCCTCTATGAACCGAAAACAGGAAAAAATATGAATCCCAGGAACATAAGAAAATGCATATCTCAGGGTCTGTCCCCTCTGATTTTATGTCAAACCATAGAAAACTGCCACTTTTGACCTACAAAAAATGTCAGTTTCACATGTTTCAATCCAAAGCAGAAAAGAGGTATAAAAATTATCCATAGGCCAGAATCAACTGAGATCAGGTTAGCTTGCAACGGGATCTGATTTAGTTTGGCAACCTCAGTTCCCCCTATTAGATAACAGAGAACATAGTGCAGATAAGGATTTTGAAACTACAGTAAAACATCAGGAAGAAGTGATGGAGGGAACCTGAAGGTCAGGGTAGCTGGGGTAGGCAAGAATAGGCTGATGTCTCAGTTCTCTTATGTGCAGGTCCAACATTGTTCATCTGCATAATCAAGTACTACAAACATTTTAGAAAAAGTTCTATGAGGGGCTGGAGAGATGGCTCAGTGGTTAGGAACACTGACTGTTCTTGCAACAGACCCGGGTTCAAATCCCAGCACCGACAGGGCAGCTAACAACTGTCTGTAACTCCAGTTCCAGAGGATCCGATAGCCTCGTCTGGCCTCCGTGGGCATTGCACGACATGGGTGCACTTACTTACATACAGGCATAACACTCATACACATAAAATAAAAAATAATAAATAAAATATTTTTTTAAAAAAAAGGGTTCTATGAAAAATGATGTTTAAAAGAATTTTCATCACGCTTGGGCAAGTACTAAGAGAACTCCATACCTCTATAGAGATCTTTGCACACCCATGTTTCTTGCTGCTCTATTCACTATTCAATGTAGTTGTCCATCAAAAGATGAATGGAGAATGAAGATCTAGTACTATATGAAAAGGAATATTATTCAGCTCTGAAGCGAAGTGAAAGAAAAAATTCACAAGAGATGGATTCACCTAGAATGTATACTATCAAGTCAAGTCACCCAATCTCAGAAAATAGAAGCAAAATGAAATTTAAAAAAATTTCCAAGAGATAGATTTACCTAGAATATATACTATTAAGTCAGGTCACCTAATCTCAGGAAAAAAAAGTGTTCTCCCTCACACGTATATCCTAGCCTATAATGTATAGATTTACATATGTAAATAAATGCATGTGTGGATATACTATAATATTTAGAAAGGAGAACAAGAAAGGGTAATTTTTTTGGTCTTTTTGAGACTGAGTCTCCCTGTAGCCCCAGCTGGTCTAGGCTCTTTATGTAGTCCAGGCTGGCCCCAATCTCACAGAAATTTGCCTACCCCTGCCTCCTGAGTGCTAGGATTAAAGGCATGTGTTACCATGCTTGACTCAAGAAATGGTAATTATTAGCCGGGCATGGTGGTGCACACCTTCAGTCCCTGCAGAGGCAAGGCGAATCTCTATGAGTTCGAGGCCAGCCTGGTTTACATAGCAGGTTCCAGGCCAGCTGGTGCTACAGGAGACCCTGTCTCAAAAAGACAAAAAAAATAAAAAATAAAAAAAGAAAGAAATGGTAACTTTTAAAGTCACGGTAATTAGTTCATATATATATATATGTGTGTGTGTGTATA
>NW_008344634.1:388239-399137 GCF_000622305.1 Nannospalax galili
GGTTATCCTGCAGAGAAATTTGAATTTTAAATCAACTTTTTTCATTCTTTGTATACTTCTCTATGCTGTAGGGTTTTTTGCAAATACTAGTAAACTTTACTAAAAATAAATTTTAAAAATACTAAAGAAGAATTTTCATTTAAAGAGGTCATGTGTCTGTAGGAAAGTACAAAGTCCCTTTACATTGCAGTAGGGTAGAGATTGTGAAGGTTTGGGTCTTAGCTTTGCCGTATGTTGGCTGTGAGACTCTGTGTATGTTTCTAAATTTCTTTGTGTTTCATTGACTTTTTAAACATTTTTACATTTATTATTTATTGGGGTGTGCGTGTATATGTGTGCATGCGTGTGTGTGTGTGTGTGTGTGTGTGTGTGTGTGTAAGTCAGAAGACAACTTTCAGGAATCTTTTCTTCTACCATGTGTTTCCTGGGGATTGAACTCAGGTCATCAGGATCAGCTACAAGTGTCTGCCCACTGAGCCACCTCACTGACCTAGCCTCATTTTCATTGCCTACAAAGTGAAATCACTAAGGCCAACTACATGAGATTGTTTTAAAAAATTCTTGATTACTTGAATTACAGTCTGCTCCAGTTCTAGCACAGAGGCTAATAAACGATGCCCAGTAGGCCAGATCCAAATGGTTTTAAGTTTTATTGGCTCACAGCCACATCCATTTGTTTCAGTATTGAGTGTGGATTCTTTCACACAATACAGGTAGAAGTGAGCTATAGAAGAGACTGCATGACCCACAAAGCCTAAAGTTCTCTGGCCCTTTACAAAGAAAGTTTGCCCAATCCGTGGTGTAGTGCATTATATGTATCCACTAATCATAGGGGGAAACTTTACTAATGGAAGCACCTAGTTTAATACCATATATGTATTATCTGATGAGGATTCAAATCATAGGCTCAAGGATACATAACCATTTTGGCATCTAGAAAAAGGCCCTAAGAGATGCTGAGTGTTCAGCTTTAAGCTAAGGTTATTTATCCTCACCTGGAACTCTCCTTCACATGAGGAGTCTGTCAAGAAAGACGATGCACTGAATTGTAGTCTAGAATGAGAAAATGATTTAGCACTTGCCTTCTAGCACTGTTCTTTCCACACTGTCATCATACCCATCTCCTTTGCTGGCCAGCAGTGTGGATAGTTTTATCTAAAGTGGCCAATCTCTAGGACAAGAGAGGAGAGCAAAGAAAGAATGATACACAAAGTCACACCTCAGGCTTCTTTGTACCATCTTACCATTTAATTGACATATCTCAGACTAGCACAGGGCAGCCTGTGGGAATCCCAGACTTCCTCTCTCAATGGATAGATTATTTCTATTTCTTTTTTTCTTTTTTCCCCGTGTGTGTGTGTGTGTGTGTGTGTGTGTGTGTGTGTGTGTGTGTGGTGCAGGCATACATATTCAAAAATGCATGTGGGCACATGTATGGATGTAAATGTATATATACAAGCATATGGAGACTGGAGGTTGATGTTGAGAATCATCCTTGATCACTCCTCCACGTTATTCACTGAGGCAGGATCTCTTAGTCAAATCCAGAGCTTGACCAACCATGTGTATAATCTCACTAGCCAGCTTGCTCTGGTGAACCTCTGTCCCTATTTTCTGAGACTAGAATTACAGGCAAGCTACCATACCCACCCTGCATTTTACTTGGGTTCTGGGGATCCAGACTCCAGCCCTCATGCTTGTGGGACAAGGACTTTTACAACTGAGCCTTCTCCTCAACCTTTTCCATTATTAAGTCTGCTGTAGCACATAACAACAGCAAGGGTCATTGATTATAGCAGATTTCAAAGTATTTGGGCCAGGCTCTTGGACAAAACCCAAAACACAATGACTTTAAAATGAACCCAAATATTTCAAAGCTCTTTGAGACTGGAACCAACCTCAAGCTACTGTGGACAGTTAGTCTTGAACAAGTACCAGTCACTCTGTAGCTGCCTCTGTTTCAAAGACTCCCTGCGCTAGTTTGCCTCATAGCTGGTGCTCTAGACTTTCTCCTGAGTCATGATTGCTCTATTGGTCCCATGATTGGAAATCCATGAGTGCTCTAAGAAAGACTGCATTAAACCTTTAGACCCATGTTTATGCTAGTGGCCTATTAGAGTGGCAAATTGACAAGTAGTAAGTACACAGAGATACATAACATGTTCCTTATTGACTGTCATCAAAACCATAGATGAAAACAACCGTGCTCTTGAACTGGCACCATTCATGGGGATTTCATTAAAAGAATAAAGATTAGCATCTGATTAAAATAACCACTGAAGTAGAAATAAAATATCTCATGAAAGTTAGATGCAACAATTTGATTTTTATGTGCAAAGTTCAAAATAAAAGAAACCACTAGTTAAAAAAAGATAACAGTTCATTGTTTTATCTTTCCATTGACCCCAAAAGTATAAATGGTGAAATCTAATAAGAACAATTGCATGTTACTAAGTCAGTTTCTTTCTAGTAATTTTTTCATGTACTATATCACCGTAATAAATACTATTAGAGCAAAAGCATGATTTAACTTTGTTCTCAAAGTCCTGCTGTTATCTCAAGCTTCTAATCCACTAAATAAAACGAGTTAGAAACTCTTAATTTGGAAGTCATCAACACATTAAATGAGTCATGAGACTTTCCTCTGGACTTTGGTTATTTATTGTTGGTCTCCATTCTCCATGCATATCTTAGAATTAATGCTCATGAAATACAAAAAGAAATTATTTATTTTTATTTTATTCATTGATTGTGTGTGTGTGTGTGTGTGTGTGTGTGTGTGTGTGTGTGTGTGCAGGAGCACCCATGTGCTATGAAACACTTGTGAAGGGCACAGGAGAACTTGAGGGAGTTGGTTCTCATCTCTACCATGTGGGTCCCAATCGTGGAACTCTGGTTATCAGGCTTGGCAGCAAGTCACTTTATCTGCTGACTAGTTCGCTGGCCCCAAGAGCAATTTTTTAAAATAAGTTTTTAAGTAAGATGCAATGGGCTTATCTATGATTCAAGATGTCTTAGAAGTCATATCGAAGCAAAAGGGATGAGCTGTAGCCTCAAAAATCATGAATTAGAGTAATCTACGTGGATCTCTGGTACTTTTGTATGCAGAGGTTTTTATTTAAATCATAGTTTATAAAGGCATTGACTTGGAGGTACACAAAGACTGGTAATGAGCTGGTCTTTCATCATCTTTTACATGATTTTCATCATTTGATGCCATAGATAAAAAATTTCAGTTGGGACTTTAAACTACCTCAACAGTCTACTTAATAGGCTGAAAACTGATTTGATTTTTAAGAAAAACAATAAAAGAAAAATGAGGGAACACTGAGCTGGGTCAGCAGGTAAAGGTGCTTGCCTCCAAGCCTGGCAAACTAAATTTGAACCCTGGGTCCCACATAGTAGTAGAAAAAAACCAACTCCCAGAGATTGTCCTCAAATCTCCACACATGACCGAAGCACACTTGTACTCACCTGCCCCCTCCATATAAACATAATAATAAATAAATGTAATTTTTTAAAAAAAGAAAAGTAAAATGAAAGCCAGCCGTGGTGGCTCACACCTTTAATGCTAGCACTCGGAAGGCAGAGGCAGGAGGATCTCTGAGATTGAGGCCAGCCTGGTCTACATAGAAAGTGCTGGGACAGCTGAAGCTACAGGGAGACCCTATCTCAAAAAGGCAGAGAGAGAGAGAGAGAGAGAGAGAGAGAGAGAGAGAGAAGAAAAAAAAGAGAGAGGGAGAGAGGGAAGAAGAGAGAGAGAGAGAGAGAGAGAGAGAGAGAGAGAGAGAGAGAAAAGTAAAATAAAAGAGACACAAAACAGATCTGGCTTGCATTAAAGGAGAAGGAGCCACCCAGAGGTAAATCTATGGAACAGTTATTAAGACGTTTGGCGCATCCTCCAGGGTTTTGCGGTGTGATGAAAACTCTAACTCTTCAATTCCCAAGAGGTTCATAATTTCTCATTTCAGACAAAATGCATGAGTATTTTTATCTTGATGTTCAATAATAATTGGAAAGTCATCATCATTTTATTTGAGTAATATAAAAAAGCAAAACTTTTGTTTTTAACACTTTCTCGTTCCACAATGCATAAACTGTAGAGCATGTTTATTACTCCCCAAAGACCTATCTTCTGATTAGGAAACTAACATTCTGAATAGTGAACACATGCATCATAGAGGCCAGTATTTCTTTCCTTCTCCATTAACCCTTTCTCCTCTGCTTCCTGACCCTCCAACTCAAGTTTGTCTCTTTGGCCTTAGCCCAAATGTATAAGACCCCTTAAAATCCTGCTAAATGGGATCCTATTTCTGTTATCTCTTGTTTCACCCTAAAATATCACCACTCTGAACCTCTTAGAGAAAAAATCCTTTGTGATAACTGATTTTTTTAGATGGTTGTTGCAGTTTGTCGTTTAAACATCACACTGAAAAAAGAGAAACAAGAAATCATTTCAGACGAAGGCATTACCCTGCTATATCAGCCAGTAGTTGTCCCACAAACACGGTGAATGTTCTGAAAACTAAATGGAATTTTGGTAAGACGTGGCAAGACACAGCTTCATTTTCTTGGAGCACTGAATGTTTTACAGACTTGATAACCAAGGAGCCTAACTGTTAGAACTATGTAAAATAAGAGGAAGTAGGGAGTGAATGATGATCTGTATTCACAGCGAAGGGCTGATTTTAGTTGAGGCTGATGGCATCGGTTTTTATGTTACTGTGATTTCCCGCTAGGTTCACATTTGTATGTATTTTGATGTTGCACTGGATTCTGATTCGGTAAGGCAATGCCAAATGAGAAATTACACACCTGAGAATGGTTAAACAGAGACATTTTTAAGTGTGAAGAAGTACCTGATGCTCAAATAAGTACACGCATGAAATGTCCTCAGACTTCAGATTGGAGGGCCTAAATGAACACTTTTGAGGACACCATTCTATCATGATTTCCTACTCCACTATTTGAAAAAAAAAATTGAGGCCAAAATGATAAGCACTTTTCAATTCTCTGAAAAATGGCAGTTTTTATTCAATACAGAAGAGCAAAGGGTTAATTGTTAGTTTTGTCAAATGCAATCATAAACCTCCTGAGACCAGACACATTGTAATAGTTTCTAATTAAGGAATTTTGTATTTGTAGAAGTATATAAAGATTTGACATAGATTAAGGCGGGCTTAGTGATGCACACCTTTAATCCCAGCACTCAGGAGGCAGAGGCAGGTGGATCTCTGTGAGTTCAAGGCCAGCCTGGTCTACATAGCAAGATCTAGGCCAGTCAAAAAGACAAAGAAAAGATTTGACATAGATTAAGACACTTATATATTTAGAGAAACGCTATAGTATTAGAATATGAGTGAAGTTTTTAAAAAATTTGAAGTTTTTTTGTTTTTATTGAATTTTTGTGTATTTCATATAGAACATTTTGATCATCTTTATACCCTCTTCCCCACTGGCACCCTCCCATCACCCCCTCTGGATTCATGCATTCTGTCATTTGTGTTAAGGCCTATCGAGTCAAGTTAGTGTCCCCAGACATCCCTCAGTGTGAGTTCATCCACTGAGGTCTAGTCAGCCTGTCTGGATTCTCTCCCTTTAAGAAGATCAGCTTTTCCTCACCTAGTAATCTGCAGCCAATAGTTCTTCGGTTAAGACTGGGGCCTGCTGCCCATTTCCACAGTTCTATGAAGTTTTTTTTAAATTGCATAATCATTGGACCTTTTGTTAGTATTTTAGTCGAAATTAGATAAGCACAAGAGAAAACTCAAGAAAAAATGTAATGCTCAATTATCTGTTAGTAACAAAACACCTTGGGATTTAGTGGTTTAAAAATACCAATAATTCACTGTTTCTGACTATTGTGGCTGATGCCTCTGCTGGTTTTGCTGAGGTCATTTATGTGGTAGTAGGCCTAAGGCTCAGCCCCACTGGAGCTATTGTTTGGGGATGCCTCACTTCTGCTTTATGTGGTCTCCCTGCTTGGCTAGTTCAGGATACCTCTCTATATAACCTCACAAGGCAGCTCCCCCAAAGCTGGAGGATTGGCAACTAGGAGGAAATAGGGAACCGAAGACCTAAAAGCAGAGCTGAGAAATTAGAGAAGCTACCAATCCAGTTAGTTTAGAAAGCTAAGGACATCCAATCACTGAAATGAGACCACAAAAGAGAGACTGGTGGAAAAGTCTGGAGTTCTGCAGCCAGGGGTGTGGATGGATCGGGATCCTTAGAGTCAGAAGGTTAATTGTCGGAAAGAACTGGATTTAGCATGAAGCAGAAGGAGGACACGCTGCGACCTACCAACATCCCAACTGCCATTCACAAATAACCACCACACTGTTCCAGCTTCACTAAGTTGCAAGAACACAGCGTGTTAGTTGCTCAAAATATTTAATTTTATGGAATGGAATGAATCTATTATTCTTAAACCAGAAATGCAGGAATTATAAAACAATTCTCTAAACATTATATACACACCCACGCATATACTTTATAGTTTTGTTGTTAATGTTTTCTTTGAGACAGGGTCTCAGTATGTAGTCCTGGCTGGCCTGGAACTCACTATGTACACCAGGTTGACCTCAAACTCACAGAGATCCACTTGCCTTTGCCTCCCACCACACATCTGTTTTGTATTAGAAGTGCTGAGGAATATTGCATATTAATAGTAGTAAATAGCAAAGTAATAAAGTCTTGTTTGGGGGTTTGTATATTTAATCTTCCCTTTAAAAAATTCTATTGCTAGTGAGAGTTAAGCCAGGTCTTTCACACAATTTGTCTTGAAGATGTTCCTGTTAAGGAAGACCTAACCATGGGGCTGGAGAGACGGCTCAGCAGCTAAGAGCACTGACTGCTCTTGCAGAGGATCCGGGTTTGATTCCCAGCACAGGAAATATTTTTGAAATTTGTACTCACAGTTGGGAGCATCATCCCATTTAACTATAAATTGTTTGCAACTTGGCATTCAAAACAAAAAAAAAATGTTTGAGAAATTATATGTTTAGTTATTATAGAACTTTCTTTTTGAGTATTATTTGCTGACAAAACTGCTTTAAAAACAAAGTGGAATTTGTTACTGTTGCTGTGATGAGAGTTTGCCATTCTCTCCTTTTTGAAATTCTTCAACCTACAAAAGTTTTTCAGGGTAATCATGTTATTTTTCAAAGAAAGTAATGCTAATAAAAAATAAAAAATAAAAAACAAAAACAAAGCTTCTCAAAGTAAAAAAAAAAAAAAAACCTATGCTTTCTTATTGTTTGATACTTTCTTTGTTAACTTTAGAGTCCTGAACGAAGCCATTTTGTCTTAATTGCTGGGGAGCCGCTAAGAGAACCAGTTGTTCAACATGGTAAGGCCTAAATGAGGATTTTTCCTGGCTGACTTCCTTTTCCTTAGACAATTGTGTACATATGTATTATCACTAGGAAGACTGGTTGGGTTTCATTTCTCCATTGTCAGAGGAAAATGCATGTATGGTGTTTATTCCTGAATTCATTCCTTTAAGTATTTGTCATGTGTAAGGCATTGATCTTAGATCTGTGGGACAAATAACTTTTTTATTGTGTCATGGGAGATTAAAAATTGAAAAAAAAGATTTTGTTGTCTACCAAGGACCTGGATACCATTTTCATTTTTAGCCAAAATAACAGTGGTTTCACTACTGTCTTAGTGTATTTTCTGTTGCTATAACTGGACACATGAGACTGGGTAATTTATAAAGGAACGAGATTTATTATGAATGACAGCATTTGAGACTCTAAACTACAAAAATATGGCACCATCAAGGGCCTCATGTTGCTTCACTGCATGACAGAACGTAGAAAGGCAAGAAGGTATATGGAGAAGAGACAAAACATGAAGAGTGTGTTTGCTGTGTAATAATTTCCTTCTACAGTAATTAAGAGTAAGAACTTGCCCACTGTAAAAAACCTTAACCCCTAATGGGCTAATATCCTCTTAAAGGCCACACCTCCCAATACTGCCACTGTGATAGCAGATTCACATTTCAATAAGAATTAAGCAGCCTGGCGTAGTGGCACACACCTTCTTTAATTCCAGCACTCAGGAGACAGAGGCAGGCTGTGACATTGAGGCCAGCCTAGTCAGCATAGTGAGGTCCAGGCTAACTGTGCTGTGGCTACAGGGAGAGACCCTATATCAAAAAAGACCAAAAGAAAAGAATTATGGAGGGGAAAACCAATATTCAAATACTATCCTTGTAGTCTATTGTATTTTAGTGAAAATATGAACATTTATGAACAATATTTCTTTGAAAGTATCTACAGTAGTTTAAATCATTGTTTGTTTTCAAGAAATGACTATAAAACTAGGCTTGGTGGTGTGCACCTTTAATCCCAGCACTGGGGTAGCAGAGGCAGGCAGATCTCTGTGAGTCCAAGGCCAGCTTTCTCTATGTTAGTGAGTTCCAGGCAGGCTAGGGCTACTTTGTGAGACCATGAGGAAAAAAAGAATAGAGAGGACTGGAAAGGCCACACATCAGTTAAGAGTACTTGATGATCTTGTAGAAGACCTGAGTTCAATTCCCAGCACCCACATTGGGTGGTTCAAAACCATAGTGGATCTGATGCCCTCTTCTGATCTCTGCTGGTACTGCACTCACATACACCCACACACAGACATATAATTAAGAATTAAAATAATTAAAAATTAAAAGTGATTATTGCTTAAATAATGCTTCAAATTTTAACTCAAAAGGTTCATTGTCTTCGGTTCCTTTTTGTCTTTACCTAGCACTAACAAATTAAATTTCTCTTTCGGAAGAAGGCAGTAATCAAATCTAGTAGGAGCAGCATCTAGTCACAGGCTGGAATAATTAAAAAAATAAAAATAAATCTCTTTTTTTAAAGAGGAAAAGCACATAGAGGTAATTAAGGTGTGGTTGAAAGCAAAAAATCCTGGTATAAAAACGCAATCACTTCAACTCTTAGAATCTTGACTTTCTTGTGTCACTGGCATTTAATTAAATGAGAAACATCTTTTTCTGTTCTTTTTTTTATTGAACTTTTGTGTATTTCATACAGAACATCTTAATCATCTTCTCCATTGGCACCCTCCCATAGCACCCCCCCCCCAGAATTTATACATTCTGTCATTTGTGTTAAAGCGCATCATGTCAAGTTAGTATGCCCAGATGTCCCTGCAGTGCAAGTTCATCCACTGAGGTCTAGTCAGCCTATGTAGAGTCCTTCCCTTTAAGAAGATCAGCTCTTCCCCACCCAGCAGTAATCATCTAAAAGCACCTAGAGCGGATTTGTTATTTGGATCTATTTCTACAAAACATAGTGTGTACTCCACTAATTATTAAATTAAACCTGACCCAAGATCCCACTGTATTACATTACCTTGAGTGAAATCCCAGGAATACACAGTGATTTCAGATAAGACCCAGCTAGTCATAAATGTAATGATATTGATTATTTTCAAAATATGATTTTTTGTTTCGCCAGTAAGGGGAGTAATAAATCATACCTCCTAACCTGTAGTATTGCATGTTAATTTTTCACGCTTCAAATTTTTACTCCAAACACTCATAAACCTTGCTTCCTTCATGTCTTGACCTGTCAGTAATGAATTAAATTGTTCTTTGGGAAGAAGGCTGCAACCAAATGCAGCAGGATCATCATCTAGTTACAGACTGGAATCATGTAGGAAAAGGGTATGCAGGATCAAAATCTTTAATGTTAGACTACTTCTTCCATAGCAGTGATGAAAAATTAGAGTTCAGCTGAATGAAGATTAAAGAACAAAGTGCTACCCAAAGCCTCCCTATACTTGTGCATGTGAATCCCCTTCTAGTTGCTTGGAACACAAGGACAAATGGCTATACTTGCAAACACAAACTCAGGTTAACCAGACAAAATAGATAATGTCTCTTGAAATATCAGCTACTGAGAAACAAAGTATTTTATTTTGTTTTTTTTTTTTTACAGTATTTGTATTTTTTCAGCCTCAAAAAATAGAACTTAAAGGCAGCCACAATTACCTTGAAAGTATTTGTGGACTATCTCTATTTTCATGAATTAGTAATGTCCTTCTCTTCTTGTCATTGGGTGCTCTTAGTGATGCATCTACGCTTTAGGCATGGATGTCATAGAGTGTTGGAATAGAAAATGACCTTACCTGTGATGGAGTCATGTCCCATTTATCTATGAGGAAAACAACATTCAGATATTTTATTTCTGTAACAGATGCATTTTTAGCATTACAGTTAATATAGTATTGCTCTGTTTTCCAAGTGTTAATTAATTTAATCTTCCAAATAACCGTGTGAGGTCAATACTTTCATCATCAGAACTCCATTGGCTTGTTCATGGCCACAGAGTGGATTTACACCCAGACAGTCTGGTTTCCAACCAGCCTGATCTTTTGCTCATAAACATGTCAGCTGCCCCTGGCTTTTACCTGTGGCCTCTCTGCTGGGAAAGGATTATTTTAATGGACCTGGAATTTGAACCATCATCACTTGACCCTGTGTCTAGTGCTCTCTATCCTATAATAAGATTCTACATAACAAGAAATGAAACTCCTACCCCCATAGGATTTAAAGTTAGAATGCCTTCTCTTTTAAAAAATATTTTATTGAGTTTTTGTGTATTTCATATAATGGTTCTTAATCAAATTTAGACCTCCTCCCCCTATTACTTTCTCTTCTTAGAGAAAATATGCAAATTGTAGTTTGAGGGACCAGTTATAAGATTATTGGTCGTTTTCTTATTGATAACTACTTTAGTTGATAAATTGAAAACATACACTCTGGTCAACCTACCACCAAAAGGTATTTGGAGACACAAGTTTGAATCAAGATAATATATATTTATTATATATAAGTATTGTGTATAATATGTATTATAATGTGTATTATATAATATATGTGTATT
>NW_008344634.1:399249-417164 GCF_000622305.1 Nannospalax galili
ATTGGTTGGGGACAGTAATGGGGTGCAGATAGGGAGGATCAGATATAAATATGATAAAAATATATTGTATGAAATTTGTGAAAATTCAATAGAAAACATACACTCTTTGAATTCAGTTTTCTTCTAGAGAAACTGCAGATATGAGCTTCTTTAGCATGGCTTTGAAGGGCTCCACCCTTCCCAGTTACCTTGGATAAAGAGCCTTGTTTCTTGAAGTGTGGTCCATGGATTAGCAGCATGGATATAACTTGAAGATATAACTAGAAATATAGGCTCCCAGAGCCCACTCCAGGCCACCTGAATCAGAAGAAGAATTTTAGCGAACTGTCTAGCAGATTCGAATTCAAATTATGAACTGAGAGACATAGCAGACTACCCTAAAGAAAAATGCCCAAAATAGAATCTAGAAATGCATCACATAAAGAGTTGGGGCATGAGAGTGGCAGTGCTCCACCAGGGAAAATTATAAGAACATTATGATGTGCAGCAAATCAGCCCTTGATTCAGTATTTGATCTCAGTTTCCACTTCTGTTTCCCTCGCTTCTGTCCGCTAAGAAGTTGGCTTCTCCCAGATGTTCTCCTTAATTTGTTATTTTTTTGAACACTAGGACTCTTTCTTTCCTACCTGAAAAGAACTCCAAACCTTCATTTCCAGATGGAATTTCTCTCATCAGCTCAAGATAACTTCTTCCCAGCCCTAATGCCCCAGTAAACCTCTCTGGGAAGTCATGTTATTTTTCTCTGTGTCAAAATACACAGAGCTGAACTCCTGGTTCTACCCATAGCCTCCAACATCTGGTTATGTCAGCTTTCCTATGATTCCAACATTGACTTAGCCTCCCAGGCTGACACCTTTTCTGCCCTGATGACAAAATCTCATTAAAAATCTACAAATTAGGGGCTGGAGAGATGTCCCAGAGGCTAAGAACACTGGCTCCTCTTACACAGAACATTCCAAACACCCATATGGTGTCTAACAGCCATCTGGAACTTCAGTTCCAGGGTATCCAACACCCTTTTCTGGCCTCCATTGGCACTGCACAACATGAATGTACTTGCATACATGTAGGCAAAACACTTATACACATAAAATAGAAATAATTTTTTTGAAACCTACAAATCAGATATTACTCTTTACTGAACCCAACAATGACATGCCTGATCATCTACATATTTATGTTCAAATTTCCTCCCATTGATAGCCAAAGCCAAATAGATGGATTATTTAATTAATTAATTAGTGCATTTAAATGCCTTCTCTTGAACTCTGCCTTTCTATTGGCATTGCATTTCCTACAACTTCCCCACAGGCCTCTTCACCAACAAGACATATTATCTTATGTTTAATTTATCAAATTATTACATTATAGTCATTAGCAAATCTGTTTTGCTATTGTATGGTAATGAAGGTTAAGAAGATTGAATGTATCTTTCCCTCTAAGTAATACAATTATATGTAAACCAAAGTCTCCCAGAGAGAACACCATAGTGGAAGGATGCCGTAATGTAATTGCCGGCTTAGAGAAGCTTCTTTTTGTAGTGGATGGTGATTACTGCAGAGCCTAGTAACTGATAAAGTACTTAGAATAAGCAGTTGTTGAATGCTGAGCCCTAAATGGGACATAAATTGCCCCCAAGGTTCAGGGAATGCTGAAGAAGAGAGGCAGAGTTAGAGCTAGGAGCTAGAGGTTGAAGAGGGTGCTAAGGAACACTGTCTTCCAGACATGACTTGGCTTATTGCAATCATGAACTCAGCAGCTATGATTACCAACAGAGGCCCAGCATAAGAATAAGCCCATTAAGGACTCATGAGGCGACACCCTTTCCTGAGGCTCTATGCACAATTAATTGTTGCTGGGGAGACAGAGACATTTTCTTTGATGGTATAATTACTGGTAAATTGTCAATGCTCCTGTAAATAACCTTTTGCCCATGTTCCCGGTAAGCAATCCTAATTAAACAACTCACCGAGTCATCAAAAAAAGCAAGAAAGTTAAAGGAGGGCCAGTTGGGAAGAGGAAGGGGATCAATGGGAATGTGAAGAGGATGAGAGGGTAGTGGGGTGAATATGATCACAATAGATTATATACTTGCATGAAAATGTCATAATGAAACTCATAATTAATATATGCTAATAAAACAGTTTTTAAAAAGAAATACAAGGAACCTCTGTAGGCAGGTAGAAGAAATATACTGAATGGGCAAGTCTGTTGACTGTTTTCAAGACACTAGCAATGTCAAGTAATGCAAGATTGTGAGACAGTCCAGTGTTCTTTTGTTCTTACAATTTGTGAAGAAATAAGATGAGGCAAATACTTTTCCTCCTGGTAAATTAAGAGAGAATTTCTTGAATACTTTTAGCAAAATCTGAGTTCAGATCCAGAAATTAGACAGTCAGCGAACTATAAGCCTTAGGCCAAATCTGTTCATGTTTTTGTAAATGAAATTTTATTGGAACATGGTCATGACTAGTCCCTTTCATACTGTCATGACTACATTTATGTTTCAAAGTTTTTGACAGTTGAGAAAGACACTGTTTGACACATAAAGTATAATGTAGACATTCTCGGGCTCTTTACAGAAAAAATCTGTTGACACTGAAGGAATAAAAAAATGATATTTTCTTGATTTGAAGTTCTTGTAATCTCTTTTTATGGTATATGGACATATTTATTACTAAAATTCATCAAAGTTATGGTGCTGGTGATCCCTAAGAAGAAGGCCTCATTACCAGTATGATGTATCTTTTGGGGACGATAGTGAATGAGAAATTATGATCAAAATAAAGAAAGAGTAACATAAGCATGAAAAGAAAATTTTTACATGAGGATAAAACACCTTTAATTGTAAGCACTTAATGACTTTTGACGTGAAAGAAAAAACTAGCTAACCCGAAAAATGTAGTCTAATCTATGGTTAGCACAGGAAACATGGAGGTCCCGGTCTCTTCTGAGTAAACGAAAGGAAAATGAAATAAAACAAAACTTGTTAATATACAAATTGTTTGAAAACAGTTAAATCTTCTGTTTGCTGTCATTATGATATTGTTAGTTTTCAAAACTGTCTTAGAACCATCATGTCAATGCAGAGCCTCATCCACTGCTTAGATACACACTAAAACTCAAAGGTGATTTGGCTGAGTCATAATACCAGGTCAGTTCAGTTCTTGACATTAGCTCTTGTACAAATAACAGCTATAAAGAATGTTTTGAGGGACTGGAGAGATGACTCAGCAGTTAAGAGTACTGGCTGCTCTTGCACAGGACCTGGGTTCAGGTCCCAGCACCCACATAGCAGCTAACAACTGCCTTAACTCCAGTTCCAGGGGATCTGATGCCCTCTTCTGACCTCTGCAGACATTGTACAACATGGGTGTACTTACCTACATGCAGGCAATACACTCACACACATAAAATAAACATAATAGATAAAATATTTTAAAAGAATGTTTTGAATAAAGGGATTGCCATCAGTGGTGACGAATACGCAATGGATGATGAGAAACAATTATATTTGTTTATCTGAAGTGTCGTCTGTATAATAATTTATAATCATATACAATCCTAGTCAAGAAACTTAAATTACAGTCCTGTACTTCAACACTGTGTAACTAACACTGTAAAAAGACGCTCTTACTGTTCAGCTATGTCTGGATTTTGTTTCAACTGACGAACTACGGTAGTGGTAGTCGTAGAGGAAATTTTGTCTTCCAGAACTTTGTGAATGAATGTCTCTTTCTGTCCTAGGTCCATTCGTGATGAATACCAATGAAGAAATTTCTAAGGCCATTCTTGATTTCAGGAATGCAAAAAATGGCTTTGAAGGGGCCAAAACCTGGAAGTCAAAGATTGGAAATCAATAAAGAACTCAAGAGCAGAGCCAAATGCTTCCTCAGATTTTGCCATTTGTGTGGTCCAAATTTCTAAAGGTGACTTAGCTGGTGCTTCTAAAGTAGTCCACATTGAAGTGCTAAAATGGTTTTGCATAAAGGATCAAATGTACTTGTATCTTATCCTTTACATAAGAAAATTCACATTATTTTATTATAAACTGACTGATTCTTAGCTTTTATTTTTTATCAGAATTAGGATGTAATACTCATAATACTTATTTTTTCCAAATAGAAAGGTTATATAGACAAGTGTTTAATTAACAACAAAATTCCATACATTGAGTGGCTTAAAAGAAATATAGTGTCTTAGAAATCTGGAAGCTGAGAGGAAGAAGGACCAGCAATATTGTGTTCTGGTGAGGTCTCTTCTTTCTGGCTTATATGTCTTATGTCTGTTCTTATATGGGGAAGATAGAGCTCATCTTTTTATAAGGCCACAGTTCTATGTAACTAGGTTTCCACACTTGCAGTTTAATTTGGCCACTATTTCCTCAACACCCTCTTTAGATATAGTCACATCTGGGGCTGCAACATACACATTTTAGAGAGACACAATTCAGTACGAAGGAGTAGGCAATTCTCTTTTATTTCACCACAGTAAATTGAATATTTCACATTATTTGGTATGAAAAGAGAGGAGATGGACCTGAAAGAGTTAAGAGGCACTGATATGCTATCTTTTATGTATTAAAATCTTCTGTGACATATTGATGGGATTTATATTAAAAACAACTAAAAAATTGTTTGTGGTGAGAGTCACCAGAATGCATTATATACATGTATGAAATTGTCAAAGACCAAATAATTAATTTTAAAAGGGGGGGAACCCAGAGTGAAAAATGGTTTCAGTAGCGATGTATATAGGATATTTCCTGGCATGTGCAAATAAATCTAATTGTTACTTCTTTTAAAGTCAGTGTTCTTCATTTTGATGGAAATCATTAAGCTCATATTATAAACAATCTTTGTGTGTGCATGTGTGCCTTTCGTATGTGAGTAGATGTTTTTGTTATTTCCTGCCCTTTGGGGTTTTTGAAAGCATGTTTGTTGGCTTTCTGTGTCACTGGCAGCAGAGTGTGAGCATCTGAAATCCCTTCTTAAGTAATCCTATTGCAATACACCGCAGCCATGGGGACTGTGTGCTGTGGTTTCCTGTTACAGGTTATCTGCTTGGAAAAAAAAAAAAAAAAAAAAAAAAACCAGCAGGCCTGAGCCTGTGAGTCAGCTTTGAAAACTGTACTGCCATTGGTAGGGACGCAGCAGGATTACAGCCAAGACGTCCCTGCATTTTCTGCCAAAAGCTGTGTCAGATTTAAGACACATGCTCCTGCAAGCTTCCTTGAAGGCTGTGAAAAAAGTTTAAATCCATAGTTGGGTTCCAGCCTTCCATAGATGCAAGCATTGGTGGTTGAACCACCTCCTTACAAAACAGCTAGAATAGAACCTAAGGCATAGAGTGGGGAAATTGTTTTTCAATTTTCTGGACATGAAATGATTATGGAGTGCTTTTTAGCTTCAAGTGGAAGACATATCCACCTCCTGATGACTATTTTTGGAGCATGAGACTATTTTAATTTCTCTCTCCCTCTCTCACTCTCTGTCTTCCCCCCCCCACAAGATTGTAGGGAAAAAAGTATCTTGCCTGATTGAAATCATTTGTTTTTCCATGTAAAGTTTTGGGGGTTCAAATTTTGTTTCTGGAGAATGCCTTTTGAAACAATTTTCGGTAGCTGCCTGGTATCAACTGCTTAGTAATCAAGTGGACATTTAAAATATTCAAAATGTACAGAGAGTGGGCAGTGGTGAATATTTTCATGATGTCCTATGTGCACCTGGTGCAGGGCTTCAGTCATGAACGTGGACCAGTGAAGGTAGGTGAACACGATTTGTTATTTGGAGTTTCTTTGCATTGACTTCTACAGAAAACTTCCTTTACCTTCACTGCTATTGAAGCAATATAACAATGCAGCGTAACTCTTAATAGTAGGCAAGATATAGCCTGCATGTATTAGCCACAGTTCTGTTTCTTAAGCTTAATAAGTTTCTTGCCATGGGTATGAGAAAATGTGTGTGTGTGTGTGTGTGTGTGTGTGTGTGTGTGTGTGTGTTCGTGGTTGTTTCCTTTTTAGTGTGTTTGTGTGGAATTTCAATAGAACATGGATATTTTGGTATCTTTTCAGATGAAAACAGTTTCTCCCAAATTATGCATGCTGATGGCACAGTGGTTTTTCTGATGAGGCTGTCATTTGTTTTTATGACAAACAGTTTTGTGGGCCAGTTATTTTCAGGTTGGTTGTGAGAAGGTTGGGTTATGTCTGTGTAAAGTTAAAATTATAGTACTTTCTATGGATGTTTTCTATCTAGTTTTGGAAATTACCAATTGTCACCACCCAGAGAAAAAAATATTTTCTTGGAGTTTTTTTCTTTTTGTGTTGCTTTTAGAAATGTGTATAAAATTAAATAGTCAGCACATTTTAGTACTATGAGCAAGCATCAACTAGAGCCCAACAAATTGAGAGCAATGCCAAAAAATTAACTCAGATGCTACTTACTGCTAGAACAATATTTCATCCAATTTTGTGCATTTCACACTTTATATATTGTTAAAGTTTTATTTTTGAAAATGACATGTAATTGTTTTGACTGAAGTGGTACTACATTATTACTGATTTAGAAATTTCTGGCTATGGAATCAGATGTAGACTTTTTTGTTTCTCATTTTCAACTGGGGAATATCGCCCCCAAGAGGGAAAACCTAGTCATGGGGATGCAAAATGTTTTGTATGGCAAGTGCCACATATGTAGTCCATCAACACATAGTGTGTCTGCATCCAAGTTTCAGAAGGCAAGACTATCTACAAGGCTCATGGTTGGTGCGGTAAAGCAGAGTTGAGGATTGTTGTTAAGCAAAATGTTGAACAGCCTGCACCTTTCAAACTTTTGAGTTCCAAATGCACATGACAGAAAAGACAGTCTCAGCTCAACTTGACTGCCACCAGCCTTGATGTTGAATTTCCATCCATACTGTAAGTGAAAGGGAATCCACTTTGGAGCAGAGAGTGGAAAATGAAAGTGATTTATTGGAAGCAAGTAAGGCTTTTCAGACTGTCCAGGTTATTTTTAAGTCCACAAAATGTGAGAATCATTTAGAGATCCTTTAAAGAATCCTGGGCTCATTGAGGTTTAAAGTATTTCCACTTTCTTTTCAAGACATCAGTTTGTTTTGTGGTAGATGAGTAAAGACTCTGAATGGTTGGAAATAATTTCTGCCCTTGTAGAGATGCAAGCACCAGAATCCTCTCCATGTCTTGCTCACAGTGAAGTTTTAAATTTACTGCTCACATTTAAATTTCTTGAATGGAGCAGTAGAGGAGAGCAACTGAAATTTCCTGCGACCGATGGCAGATGCAGCAATTCTCTACAGGAAGCTGTATAGGCCCAGCCCCCAATTAAATGCAACTGTTTCTTATGTGACGGAACATGTTGGCTATAGTTAAATACAAGTTTAAGTTTTAAAATTCGTGTGACACAGTAATGAAACATAATGACATATATTACTTTGGTTTATATAGTTTATTTTCCTCCACAACTCTTTCATCAGGGATGGGGGTGCGGGGTTGAGACAGTCTCCCTATAGCCATAGTTGGCCTGGAACTTACTATGTAGACCAGGCTGGCCTTGATCTCACAGAGATCCACCAACCTCTGCCTCCTGAGTGCTGGGACTAAAGGTGTGCTCCACCAGACCTACCTCCTTCCTCAATTTTTTTAAAAAAAATTTATTTTTGTTTTTATTTTTATTTTATTTATATAAGTGTACTGTCTGCATGTGTGTAAATGCACCCATGTAGCGCAATGCCCGCAGAGTTCAGAAGAAGGTACCGGCTCCACTGGAACTGGGGTTACAGGTGATTGTTAGCCATGTGGGTGCGGGGAATCTAACCTTGGTCCTCTGCAAGAGCAGTCAGTGCTCTTAACCACTGAGCCATCTCTCCAGCCCCACCCCTCATCTTTAAAAGAAAGAAATAGCAGCAATATATGATGAAAGGTTACTGTGCTTTTTGTTTAAATTAGAATTTAGTATGAAAACATATTCAGGATAGTAATGGTTTGGGACATTGGTACTTGAATGTCAGTCTTTGCCTTTAGACAGCAGAATATTTCATTTATTACAAGAAATTGTTATAGTCCTGCTTAATGCTAAGTCCTCAACAGTCTCCCTCTTCCACTGTCCCTAATCTGACCACCTGTGTTCCAGAATGGTCGTGATGCCAAGTCTATTTCCAGGTTGCTTCTGCCCCTGGTGTGGACATTCTAGCTTTGAACATTGCCCTGTTTCTCAGCTTAGAGTATCAATGTCTGTGGTGAACTTCTATGAGTCTCCGAACATATTTTTTTCTACCATAACTATCCAAATGGCTACTAGTACCTAGGAGAATTATAACTAATGCCATTTGAATGAAAGGCATTCTAATTTCATGAGTCTTGCCGCTTATGTTTGGAAACCTAGCTGTTTTGGGTCAGCAATACTTAGAACATGTGAACCGAGGCAAGCCTCAACATTTTCTTGAATAAATAAGAAATGCCTGTGCTTAGCTCTCTGATGTAATCAGATGACGTAGTAGGTATGGAGTTTATTTCAGTTTCTGTTTTCTCAAGGTTTTTATACAGTTGGGATAGGCAGGCACAATTGTGCACTTCACAACCCTATATGTTATAGCACTACGTACAATATTGTACCCTCTAGGCATTTAGTACATAATCACCAACAACCACATGATCATGTCATTCCTAATGATCTTCTTACCAACATGATTTCTGGCTGATTTAATAAATCATTCTTGTCACTAGATATTTTGGGGCTCATCATAAGATGCTGGGTGAAGCTAGCTTCCATAAATCCTTTCCGTGGCACTAATGGAGGCCTATCAATATAGCAATCAAGGAGTAATTCCAGGTCATGGTACCTTTCAGAACTCTTCTGACTTTCTTTCTTCATCTTTTCTCTACACTGCCTTTTAATCGACCTCATGCTTAATGTGTACAGAAAAAGGATGTTGCTAGCTAGATAAGGGAGTTATTCAAATGCCATGTAAGACTGGAATAAGTCCAGGGTCCACATGACTCAAAAGACCTCATCAGCTTTGTGCCACGTGCCTTCTCCTAGAACTGTCTCTGAAGGGAATTGCATGGAAAGGCTGAAGGGTACGTTCTGAACCTAATTCCAGGAAGCAAAGCCACTCCTACTTCCCACTCTATTTTCATTCACAAAATCATGTACAGGAAAGTTCACTGGATTTGTCGCTAGTCTGAAGAACCAATGAGCTCTTGTCCAGTTTTTCCGTCAGGCATAGTCTTCGTTATGAATGTCACATGAAATATTTTTATTAATTTCACCTTCATTTATGATCTTGTGTTTGAATGTGTTGAATTACATACTTCTGCACTTAGATTTGTTCTAACTTGGTTACTTAGAACGAACTAGTGATTGAAACTTTTATATCACTATAACATCTTATTGATGAAACAATACAACCTCCTTTTCTTATATCTTGAGTATAATGCTTCCTTGTACAACTCATTTTTAATTGAAAAATCCTGATTTACAGGACTAGAGAGATGGCTCAACAATTAAGAGCACTGACAGCTTTTGCAGAAAATCTGGGTTCAGATCCCAGCACCCACATGGTGGCTAATAACTACAGTTCCAGGGGATCTGACACCATCTTTTGAGCTCCATGGGAATTACAACATGGGTACACTTACATACATGCAGATAAAACATTTATACACATAATTTTTAATGAATTTTTTAAAGCATGACTTACATCTGTGGATAAAGCTTTACCATAATCCTGTTACATGATAGCTTCTGGGATAAGAATAAGGTATTTGTACACACAGATAGTTCCATGAAGAAGTCTTAGTAAAATAATCTGGAGCCATTAGATACAAGTATCCCCACAATTGGAGAAGCATGGATAAAAATGACAGCAAAATTGTTTCTGAGCAACTTCTAGGCTCAACTCATTTTGTCTTTTAAAGATTTTTATTTATTGTTTTTGAGGCAAGTTCTCCCTGTAGCCCCAGCTGGTCTGAAACCTACTATGTAGACCTGGCTGGCCTTTGTCCCAAAGAGATCCGCTGACTCTGCCTCCTGAGTGCCGAAATTAAAGGACTAGGCCACCACACCGGCTTCTTTCAAAGATTTATTTTATTTTTAATTGTATCTGCGTATATGTACACATGAGCATGGGTACCTGTGGAGGACAGAAGATGGCATTGGATCCCTTAGAGCTGCAGTTACAGGAGGCTGTGAGCTTCCCCACTCTGGTGTGAGTACTGGAAATCAAATGGGTTCTATGCAAGAACATCAAATCCTTTTAACCATTGAGCTATTTCTCATTTTTACCACGTGATATGAGCACAGGGTGAGAATTTAACAGAATTAGGAAGGAACTGAAATGCAGTGAGCAGATGAAATAAGCATTTCCCTTAAGGTCACTATTATGGTGATGAGTACACTTTTCACTCTCCCTTGCTTTGGGGTCTTGTAGTCTTTATATAGCTACAAGGGCATTATAAATCAAAGGCACCATGAGGCCTCCCCTGCATCATGAAAACCTTGGCTGGTTGAGATGTCCAATTTCATGAAGAATCTCCTGATCTCTCATTACAACCTCCCAATATTTGATAATTCATTATTTTTTCAGCAGGTATTTATTGAGTACTTCCTATGTCTAGGCACTGGTCAAGGAGCTGGAAATGCAGCAGGAAATCAGATAATATTTCCGCTCTCTTGGAATTTATATTCCATTGTGGCTAGTCGAAGGTGGACAATATATAAATCTGTAACCTGTCACGAAGGATAATGAAAAGCAATCAAGTAAAGGAGAGAACACAGAATGATTGGCATCAAGGGGGATGCTTCTGCTCCAGTTATATTTATGTATAGCACTGAAAGGGGTGAAGGAGGCAGAGATCATCATCAGTGAAGTGGCTGAGAGTAGGGGCTTGCTTGGATGTTTGGGTATGATGAGCCAGATAAGCAGAGTGGCTGGAGGAAAATGAGTGGAGGCCCAAAGTAGCCAGGGTGTAGCTGTATTCCAATCAAACATTATGTATACTGGAATTTAAATTGTATGTAAATTTTATGCACCAGGAAACTTTGTTTATTACTTTTAACATTTAAAAACGTGCAAAAACTCTTTCTTAACCCACAGACCATTCACAAATAGGCTGCAGGCTGGATGTGGCTCATACATCACAATTTACCTATTGTTTTACATGTAATTAAATTGTTTTATTTTATTGATGTATACATCTGTGGCTGACTTGTGTTATTTGTTAGACTATGTTAATTATTTTCTCACTATCCATTTCGGTTGATACCTTTTAGAAGAGGAAACTTTCATCATTTTGTTTTCTGCAGTGTCCCAATAATCTCTCTGTAAAGCCTCTAACAGAGTAGATGCTAAAAGTAGTGTTTCTTGGCTGGATGATGGAGTAGTCTTGGAGGATTATGAGACATGCAGGAAGTGAAATACAACATTGAACAGCCTCCAACGTCTACTATTACCATGGCTTTCCTGATTTCATGATTTTTACAAAATCTTAAAGCATTTTTTCTAAGGCAGTGTATTTACCCTCTGCTACTTTACCGTGGACATGGGATAGAATTTGTTTGGATGTATCAAAGGCCTGCAGGGTCCTTCCAGCCCCAGGTCAGCCAACAAGCTGTTCACTATCAGAAGCCAAAGTTTCTGAAAAAAGTCACTTTAGCCCATTATTTCGGTCTGGTGGTCACAGAAAGACATATGGACAAAGCAACATCTGTCCACACAGTGTGTCTGTACACACCTTCAACACCTTTCTGTCTTCCTTTATTTCAAAGAACCTTAGGAGGGCTACCTATGTTTTCACCTTTGGTGGTTGTCAAAGATGTGGTAAATTTTGATAAAACACCATGGTCAGATATTTGGTTAGTAAGGCTAGGTAAGGATGTGCTGTAAAAACAAACACCTTCAAAATCTTGGTAGCTCATAATCAATACAAATTTATTTGCTGCTCATACCACATGAGTATCTTGGATTACCTACAGCCAACTCCCTATCAGGATGAAGCTAGTGGAGCATCCACATTTAGAATATTCTAAATCACTGTGATAGTTGCATGCTCTGACCTAGAAATGGCACATATCTCTTTTCATCACTGTCCTTAGATTCACTGTCCCACTTAGGCACACAGAGCCAGAAAGTATATGACCTTGTACTCAGAAGTTGAGAAGCTGGTAATGGCTCGTGAATAGTTAGCAACTATCACACACAACTTTTGTCATTTTAAAATGCATCTAGGCACTCCTTCATCTCTAGACTATAGGGAACATTCCCAATCTTATAGCAGTGCCAGAAAATGAATTGCACTGAAACATCTTGGGAGGGACAGGAAGAGACATGGAAGAAAGGTAAAAATTACCGGTTTCCATGATGCCTTTTTAAATACATGAAGAACATATTCTTTGCTTATAAAATCTGCTTTCCCACTGAGAACTTCCGTGGAGTCAGGAAACACCATGCTTGGTCACGAGGATCCAGCATGCTGAAGGAAGACAGAACAGTTCTGTTGTCGAGGAAACTCCTTCTCCCCGGGAAAAAGAAAGCTGTATATTCAGTTCAGTAAACATTTGTGGAATGTATTCCATGTGCCAAACACATGAGTGGAAAAGATGTTTTATAAAATAAAGATGTCTTGGTTATTTGCATGTCTTACCAACTGCCAAGGAGTTCACTTTGGCCTGTAGGAAGGATAATTTTAACGCCTGAAACCGTAAGTCATAGTATAAATTTTGCGTGATTTATTTTGTCATTAACTGAGTCTCATTAAATAACCATAGCACTCAAATGTTGGAGATGAATGTTACTTTCCTAAAATCTTGGTTTAGCTAAAAATATTTCTGGAGAAAGAAAACAGCATGTAAATATCCCAATGACAAATATTTTCTTGTTACTCTTCTATTATGGGAAGAGATAGAAAATGTATTATTTTGAATGAGTATCTTAAATTCAAAAGACTACACACACACACACACACACACACACACACACACACACACAACACCACACCACATACAGAAGAATGAAAACGTGAAAGCAGCATTTTTGATGGCATGCTTAGTTCATAACTACATTATCATAGCAAGGCTGGGGATCACTGGGTATAGTATCATATAGAGGATGGTGTAAGGAAAAAAGGTGATGGGTCAATGTTGATGTAGAACCACTGGATCTTTAGGAAGAAATATTTTTAAAGGATGTGTTAGGCTGACTGCCAGTAGCAAGTAAAACTACCTTAGAGAGGATCATGATATTTTGCACAAAGGTCTTCCCGTGAAGTGGGTTATACTACATTTTGGCTGAAATAGAGCCATAGCAGTGGATTCTTGGCACAACCATGCTATGTAACAAACCCATCCAAATTTTAGTGGCTTAGCATATCAATAATTTTTCTCTCTTATGCCTCCATGGTTAGCTAGGAAATCAGAGGATCAAGTCCTAAGCCTCAGGTTGAGAACAGGTCTGCTACACGTCTTCCCTCCTCTAGAGCAGTATGCTATCCCAGCAGGTCTTGCAGCAGTGGCAAAAGTATAGACACTCAGTGCAATCAATCAGAGAAAAGCGTCAAGTCTGTGCTTGTGCTGTGCCTTATAATGTTTCATTAATCAAAGTAGGTCATATGACTCAAAATCAACACAGCTGTGGAGAAATGGAGATGTTGTTTGAAGTTTTGACCATCTCACAATAAGTGCTTTGAATTGCTTCCTTGGGCATTGGGCCCTTGATCTTTGAGGTTGGTCCTAAAAAGACAAGTTGTGGTACTGTTAAGATTGCTCAGAGGATACTTTTGGAGCTTTTGGGCTATCTTGTCATTCAAGCCTCCCACAACTATCTGACTCCTCATTTCTTTAGCACAGTTGTTTCAAGCAGGAGCAAGCAGAGGCATTTGATTAGAGCAACATATGTAAGAGGGGCAACATAGACATTTCCCCCAATGCTAAATGGCTTGGTGGGAGAGAAAATCACCAACAATTGTCATCAACTTGATGGAGGTGGAAGTTTCGGGCATCTTAACCCTCCCCCCGTACCATGTTAAAATGCCCAGACAACCTTGCACACTCAACCGCATGCCCGTGCACACACGTTTTTCTTATTCGTTGTTCCTTTCTTCCGTGTAGGTTTAATTAAATGCCTGGATTTCTGATGTATGCACTTGAATATAGAGAGTACAAATAAAAGAGCCACCTGTATCATTAGGCCCCTGAAATGGAGGACACCCCTATCCCATCCCCAAATGGACTTGAGAGGTGCAGTACCAGACCCACAGCAGATTCCTTGTAAACATCCATATTATCAGCAAGTGTACACGTTCCTCGTTACCCTCAATTACTATGCCCCAAACTGTCAGGCAACAGCTCTTCTGACTAATGCTAGATCATAAAAATAAAACAGTAAAGTTTAAGAGGTAGGCTTCTTTTTTCTTTGTGCATCTAGAAAGACATGCATAAAACCTAAACAGATAATTTAAAATCAGCCCTTCATCTGCAAATACCTCCAAAGAGAGCCTGAAATCTACCTTGGAAAAACTACTTGGACTTTTCCTGTTTGTTTTTTATTTGCTATGATTGGAGTTGCCAAGTCTTGTTCTTTTCAAACCCATCTCTCTGGTTACTAGGGACTATCAAGGGCCATAAAGCACAAATATCTACCTCAACATGCAGGGCCAAGTGCCACACTCCTGAGAAAGGAAAAAAGAAACAGCTGTATATTGTGTGCCTTTCTTTATACTCTGACCCTTTCCCACATATGACCTCCTAGACTCTCCACAGGAGCTCTGAGAATGGAGTATTATTAACATAAATGGGGAAACCATATCTGAAGGAAGTTAAACCACTTATCCTTAGCTAAAAAGAAGTACCTTGATTCAAAGCAAGATTTATTTCATAATTATATTGTAAGACCAATTGTATTTCTATTTTTATTGTTCAGTTCTGTGAATTCTAATACGTGTAGATTTGCGTAACCATAACCATAATTAAGACACAGCCTGATCCATCATCTACACACACTTCACATATGTAACCTTTTTATAATGAGACCTTTCTCCTACCCTCTGGCAAGTACCATTCTGTCCTTCATCATTACTGCTTTGATATTTCGAAAATCCCATATAAGTGAAATAATGCAATCTAACATCTTAAGACTGCCTTCTTTTAATCCGTTTATCAATATTTTTTTCTTTTTTCTTCCTCATTTTTTATAATATATTTTATGGAATTTTCATGAATTTCATACATCTTAATCATATTTAGGCTCACTCCCCCAGACTGCACTCCCTCCCCCTATAACCAGCCCACTGGATTTCATGCATTCTGTCATCTATGTTAAGGCCCATTGAGTCGACTTTTTGTCCCTAGATGTCCCTCAGTAAAAGTCCATCCACTGGAGCCTGGTCAACCTATCTAGCATCACTCCCTTAAAGAAGCTCAACTCTCCTTCACCCAGCAGTGATCAGCTGCTAGCAGTTCCTCAGCTAAGATTGGGGCTTCTTACCCATTTCCCCACTTCTATCTGGGTTTTAGCCTGGCTTGAATTTGCTTGAGTCTTGTGCATGCTGTCACCATTACTATAAGTTCATATAAGCAAGTTCCCAGCTGCCTGGAAAACTCTGTTTCATTGCCGTCGTCCACCACCCCTGGCTCTTACGGTCTTTCCACCTCCTCTTCTGCAATGGTCTCTGAGCCCTGGGTGGCAGAGGTTTAATACAGGTGTCCTATTCAGGGATACATATTCTACTGTCTCTTATTCTATAGATTTTGGCCAGTTGTGACTTACTGCATTAATGGCTATCTGTTACATGAGAAAGCTTCGCTGGTGAGGGTTGAGAGATCTATTAATATTCTCTTTACTCCCTGTAGTGTTTTTATTGGGGAGTAATATTCTATGGATTGCTTAACCATTCACCTATTGAATTATACATGTGTTCTTTTCAGGTTTTTTTTAACTGTGATGAATAAAGCTACTATAAACATTCACGTGCAGATTTTTGTACAGTGTAGTCTTCATTTTTCAAAGGTGCATTCCCTGGAGTAGGGCTACTCAGTCATATGGTGAGCATGTTTATAAGAAACTGCCAACATATTTTCCAGAGTGTTAAACCACTCAAGCCTAGTTTTTGAACAACTGGATTCTGTGCTCTTGCCTCTCAAATATGCCATTTGAACAGACAAAAGTGTAGTTTGTGATATTAGGCATAACTTCCTTTACAGCAATATTATTTCCATTTGAGAGCTGTATGTGGCAAGTTAGATCTTCACTTAGACTCACAAGTCTGATGTGATATTGGCAGATTCCTTGGTAGGTGGAGGAAGGAAGATGTCAGGGGAGGGCAACTGGGAGTAGAGCATGGCAGTGCAACTTGGATCTCAAACCAGGAAAAGCATGATTTAGGCCAAGATAAAGATGAAATGGAAGCTGAGTGTGGTGGCACACGGCTTAAATCTCAGCACTCAGGAGACAGAGGCAGCAGATCTCTGTGCGACTGAGGCCAACTTGGTCTACATAGTGAGTTCCAGGCCAGCTGGGGCTACAGGGAGACCCTGTCTCAAACAAAGATGAAATGCAAAATGCTCTTTGAGTGAAACCAAAGAAGTTGCTAAGAGGTGTAGTGAAGACAGAATTATATGTATTACAGGCAACCCAGTCTTCCTCTCCAAACTTATTACAAAGGCAAATTGCTAACTGAGGTCCCGTGAACTCCAGAGATGAGTAATGGGAGAATTGTGCCCCTAAATAATACATCTAATTCCTTAAGCATATCTAGGGAAAGTTGCATGAAATGTGTTCCCACCATAACTTGCCTCAAAGTTTCTGGATATTCCAAATATATAAAATGTATTCATCATACTGACTTATCACCAAATTTCCTGAAGACAATGCAATTTGGCAAAGAAAAGAGCGTTCATAGTCTAATACCCATTTCTCTCAAGAGGTTCAGTGAGGAACTGTGTCTCCCTATTTGCAACTGGAGGGTCCTAATAGCATTGGACCAGAATGGTGCAACAAGAACATTTTTCAGCTCTTTGAGGAAAGCAGTCAGCATCCTTGTGGACCAGTTCTTTGAGGATGCCCTAACAGCTCAGAGCCAGAATGGGGTTAGAGCTATACACCCCTAAGCCAAGATCCTCCTATTAGGCATCCATGTGTACATGCCCGTGTTTTCCTTGAAATATTTTATCAGACTTCCTTTTGGAAGAATGTGTAGCTTTCTCTTCAATGAGTCAAGTGCTGGCTTTTTTTTATCTTGAAAAATGGGATGTTTGGGATTTGGAGGAATTTCAGGAACAAATTCATCTGTCATTTAGGATGACTTCGTCAATCAGTCAACCACATCACACTGTTAAGCTGAGAAAACAACGTCTCCACCCTTTAGTCTTTAAAAATTCATACAGATTGGGAATCAGCCTGGTGACTCGAAGAAAATTTACAGAACAGAATTTGCATATATGGAATGCTCAAAGCTTTGGGTTGGGTTATGGAGGTAGCTCATCTCATTCACTGAATAGTCAGGGGACTTGAGCTAGGGAACGGCCTTAACAGTCCAGTTTAGTCAGATACAGACACACATATTTAAGGTATGACACAAAAGTTTAAGGTATAACACAAAAGAATGTAAAGACTATGACAATTTTTAATGGGTACCAACCATTTTATTTCACGCTTATTAGTGTTGTGGTGCAGAGCTCAGACACTAACCCAGGTTTTGTTTTTTTTGTAGGCAATTTCTCTTTTATTGATTTTAAGATTCTTGTCAGTTTTGCATGTGTTCAAGCATAAATTTCTTTTCATTTATACTTTAATTCCAGAAAAATCTTAGCTACTATTTTTCTAAAACATACTTTTCATTCTCTTTAATCTTTCCTTCTGGGATTCCAATTAAACCTTAAACCATATCTTATATGATAGCCAAA
>NW_008344634.1:424560-456209 GCF_000622305.1 Nannospalax galili
ACCCACAGGTGAAAGAGATGTACTCTTGCTCTGGAGTGTGTTACTGAATATGTTAAAGCTGTAGTGAAAAGCTTCTTCTAATCATGTAGTTATTAAAAATTAAAAATATATACGATGATTAAAAAAATAATTCTTCAAAGCATAAAAATTTTCTCCTTAATAATTAGTAGATGTGGAAAACATTACCATTGAAATCTACCTGATGACTTTATATCCATGCTCAGATGCCAAGCAGGCTACTTTAAAATTTTTTTTACAAGAACTTTACTGAGAATTTCACACATGTATAAGCAGGCTACTTTAAAATTTTTTTTACAAGAACTTTACTGAGAATTTCACACATGTATATAAGGTGTTTTGATTTAATCCATGCCTACTCCCTTCCCTCCAACATTCACCTCTCTGAAGAGGTAACCCTAAAATTTTTGAAGGATTAGATATAAGCTCCCAAATACTTTTGACATTGTTGTCCTTTGGAACAGATTATGTTGCTAACAGGCCCAAGGACATTTTGACTTTTAGCCAAGAAACTGACTACATTTCTTTGGGATCTTTTTACCTAACTGCCTAGCCAATTCCTACCTCCTATTCCCAAGTTTTTAAAACAATATATTTTTATTGAGTTTTATTTATATTTTATATAATGGATCTTAATCAAATTTAGACCACCTCCCCCACTTGTGCCCCACATACCCCCCACCTGGATTTCTTGCATTCTGTCATGTGTGCTAAGTCCTATCCTGTCAAGCTTTTGTACCCAGATGTCCCTTGGTGCAAGTTCATCCACTGGTCTAGTCAGCCTACCTAGAGTCACTTCCTTATGGATAGCTAAACTCCCTAATCCAGATGAAATCAGTTGCTAATAGCCCTAGTTCTTTGGTTGGGGCCTGTTGCACATTTCCCTCCTTCTATGCTGGGTTTTTGTCTGATTGAGTTGGCAGGTTTTGAACTTCAAGTCACTATTACCATGCTCCAAATTAGTGGTTCTCGTTAAAACTACTTGGGAAGTTTTGTTTTCTGTTTTTTGTTTTTTGTTTTTTTCATTTTGACACCTAGCCTGGCCCCAAACTCACTAGTATCAGAGAATGACCTTGAACCTTTGGTTTATCTGCCTTAACCTCCCAGATTCTGAGACTACAGGTATGTACTACGATGCCAGATTTATGCAGTGCTAGGAATTGAACCCAGTCTACAAGCATGCTAGGTACGCAATCTAACCAACTGAGCTGCATGTCTGGCATCTGAAAAGTTTCTAAGAACTAAATTTTTTAAAAAGTAACAAAGATAGTACAGAGAGTTTCTACAAGCCCTACCACTGAGGCTACCACAGGAAGTTGTTTTCAAAATGTGTCACTCAAACTTGTAAAATGGGCTTCTCTAAGGATAAAATCCAATCATCAGTATTTTTTGAAGCTTCTTCCCACATACATTCAAGATGAAGCCAAGTCTGAGAACCTCTGCTCCAAAACCTTCCCAAAGAGAAAGAAGCCAACCAACAGCATGCCCATTGCTTGGTGGCATGTTCAGAATACAACCGTATAGGCGGCTAGGTATAGTATATATTTATAGTACATATTTGCTGTGTATAGTGCATATTCACATGATGACAAAGTAGTGTTGCAGAGATTTTAAGTCTCATCATTTAGAAGCTGGCTTGTGGTAGCTAAGAAACATCAGAGAATGATTTGTTATTTAAGAGTATAATTGCTAACAGTCTTGAATTAATTACAAAACAAGGCTGCTGCAGCAACATAAAACAAAGATCTGGGAAACCTGTTTCACTTCTCATCCTGGGGACTGCTTGTAGTTATTTAGTTTTGATGAACATTTGTATCAGTGATTTCAGTATGTTTCTGGGGCTATGGTCACACTTTTTGATGTTTGGTTTTGTCTTACCCAAGTAGACAACATACAGTTGATTATAGAGAAATCAACCAGTGCAGAAAGCACATTGGAAAGGAAACCATTTTCAACCCTTCCCAAATGTATATCTCTAACGAATTACTTGCAGTTGGTTGACTTGTTAGTATTTCCATTTGTAATTATGAAATGATTGTCTCTAATTTCTAAGTTATTTCAAACTAGGTTTTAAGATAATAGACAAATCACGCCTAAATAACTTTGAGCACTTGCTTAAACACTATTTTTATAAAGAAACAAATCATATGAGCCATTTAGTGCTTAACATCATTCAATAATTTTAATTTGGTCTGCAGAATCAATATTTGATCCTAAGTTCTCATAATGGGATTTTAAAAAAATTCTGAGGTCATAACATCAGTCTGTACTTACAGATGGTGATGAACTCTCACCTCAATAAACGAAAATCCTTTCAGCAGAGGGCAATTAAATAATTTTTAAACTTTTTTTTTGCTTTCGTCATTCACTTACAGAAGCAGTGTCGTGAAAACATTTTACTTTGGAGATTGAATTGGAGATGAGGTACTTCTACCTAGAGCTAGAAGAGGAGATGAGTGATTGGGTAAACAGAGGCTACGGACAAATGAGTCTTGATGTAGAGCCAATGCATTTCAGAGTTGCCAGGCAAACTAGCAGTTATTCAGTTTTATCCTCAAGGATCTTAGCTTTAAAAAACTGTGGCTTGCCACTGAAGTTCAGTGCCAAGTCCACAAACACCATCTGTGCTCTTCAAGTCTTCCTCTCTCCTCCCTTGCAGAAAATTTCCTTGCTTTAAACTCCAGAGAGCAGCGAGAAACCATCTGAGAAAGATCTTTGAGCTTCTCAGGTAGCCTTGCTATCTACAGACCATGTGGTTTCTCATGTGGCTCAGCTGTGTTAGAAGGTGCCTTTTTATCTCTTCATTCTGCATCCACCTAACACTGGAACTCATACGGTACCAAACCTTTGGAGGTCCTGATTTATCTGCCGTGTACATGCTTTGGGGTTCTTTTCTGTTGGCTCTTCCTCAGCTTATAAACAAATTTAAGACTCTCCTATCTCAGGTAAAAATGTGCATACGTGTATGTGTATGCATACTCACATCTGGACTTTCAGGTAAATGACTAAGGTGACTTTACCCAGATATGATGGACACATGCATGATATATCAGCCCTTTGGCAGCTGAGGCAAGAAAATTACAAGTTCTAGACCAACCTGGGATACATAGTGAGACCTTGCCTCAAAACGACAACTAAAGACCTGACCTTGATACATGTTTTGAGAACGTTTTTCATTCATGGACTATACAAGTTGAAAAAAAATGGTAAACAAACATGTAAAACAATGGTACTAAATGATAAATGCTGGTGAACTATGAAACCATGAACCTGAAACTGCAGGACTGATGGGTCTGAGTCTGGAAGACAGAATCCATCAAGAATTCAGCTCCAGAGCCGAGAAGACAGCTCAGTAGGCAAAAAGCATGCAAAGCATATACAAGGCCCAGAGACTGATTTCTAGTACTGGAAAAAACTAAGCAGGAAATAGACTCCAGAGGTACATCAGTGGTTTTGATGAGTGAGTAGTATTTCATTGTGCGCATGCATCATTATTTTATATAACCAAGCTCCTATTTTTTGTCATTTTTGAGACAGGGTCTCCCTGTAGCCCCATCTGGCTTGGCACTTGCTATGTAGATGAAACTGGCCTCGATCTCACAGAACTCTGCCTGCCTCTACCTCCCAAGTGCTGGGACCAAAAGCATGCACACCACAACCAGCCTCCAAGCTCCTACTTTTGAACAAGAAATTACATACTGAAACCATTTATTGGCTTAGGCTTTTTTCTAATAAACCCATCTAATAATGTTGCATCATATTAATTCATACAATTGGCATGCAACTATAGAGAACAAAAGCACAATTTCAACATATAGTCTAGAAGGGATTGTTTTAAACAAAAGAGTCACGGCTTTGAAATAGGAAATGGTAGCTACCATCACAGAATTAGTAAGATAAAAAAATATCGACTATATTGCTGTGACTGCTATAACAATGCACCACAAAGTTGGTAACTCAGATCAACTACAAAATTCCAAAACCAAGGTGTCAAACTCTCTTGGCATGAATCCCTGCCTTTTCCAGCTTCCTGTGGCTCCAAGTGATCCCTGGCTTACGGCCCCATCACTTCATCTCTGACTCTGTATTCACATGGCCCTTCTGTGTCTCTGCCTTCTCCTTGTTTCTAAGGACATCGGTCATTGTATTTGGGCGTTCATGTGGCTAATATCATCTCAAGATCCTTATCTTCATGTTGTTTGCATCCTTCTCTTGAATAATGCATGTTCACAGACTCTGGACATACAGAAGTAGACCTATCATTTTAATGTCCACCGTTCAGTATACCACAATATTTTTTGTAAGTGTATGGAGAACCCAGGAAGAAAAAAGTAAATCTTTTGATTCAATCATGAATTGGTAGAATGTCAATTAAAAATACTATATGTCATTGTTTTCCTAGATGTAGGTACATATTTGAATAATCTTGTTTAGTTTTTTTCCAGATCAGTCTATAGTTCAAAGTGTGTGCAACCATGATTATCAAGATAAATCAATAGCTCCCTCTTAAACCAGTATTTTTTTTTTCTCTTGAGCGGTCATTCCAGTCAATGTTAGAACGATCTGAACAACAGATTAGGGCTGCTTCTAGCCTGGAGGAACTACTTCGAATCACACATTCTGAGGACTGGAAGCTGTGGAGATGCCGGCTGAAGCTCAAGAGTCTCACCAGCATGGACTCTCGTTCAACATCCCACAGGTCCACTAGGTTTGCCGCAACTTTCTATGACATCGAAACACTAAAAGGTATGTGCGTAAGTATAGCGTTAGATTTTTATTTCTTTATCAGATAGTAACGCATGCACCAATTTCTTCCAGAAGTTTGAATGTATATGTATCGGTACCAGAGGGAGATCAGAAGGCAGTCCTTGACTTCATGGTTCTGGTGTTAATGAAGAAATCTGTTTTGTTTAAAATTTGTATTATATTTATTTATTCACTTATGCATTTGTGGTGATGGCTCATGCTACACTGCACATGTGGAGGTCAGAGGACATCTTATGGGAGTCAGTTCTCTCCTTCCATCATCTGGGTCCCAGGGATTGAACTCAGGTCATCAGGCTTGGCAGCAATTGCCTTTATCCGACTGAGCCATCTTGGCAGTCCAAGAATCCTAATTTTTAAATGTCTACTCTACAAAGAAACACATTGAATATGATTTTGATATTTACAACCAACACAAAAGAACATTTCAAAGTATTGAAGTCAATTTAATTCAGGATGTGAGTGCAAAATATGCAGAAAAAATTTTAATAGGGAAAAAAACAGGTTTATGTTATTATTTTTATTTTCTGTGTGTGAATGTATTGCCTGCATGTAGGTAGGTGTTGTGTAATGCCCACAGAAGTCAGAAGAGGGCATCAGTTCCCCTGGAACTGGAGTTATAGACAGTTGTTAGTTGCCACATGAGTGTTGGGAATCAAATCCGGATTTTCTGCTACAACAGCCAGTGCTCTTAACTGCTGAGCCATCTCTCTAGCCCCAGGGTTACTTTAAAAAAAAGTGCATAATCATCAGCAAGGGTGTGCTTCTGTTATGCATATAGAGACAAAAACCAAGAAATTGGCTATATTTTGTTATTTCTTCAAAATCCTATGGTTTTTCAGTAAAAGTGAAACACAGAAATTGGAAGATGAGGCCTAATAATGGGTACTTGTGTTTCTCAAAAAATAATGAAGAAAATTGTTAACACAAAGTAATCAAGGCTTAGGACTACAAAATAATACACAGCCAGCCCTCTGCATCTGCAGGTACTGCACTCATGGATTCATTCATCCAATCATACAGGTCAAATTTAGGGAAAATTCCATCTATGCTGAGTATATGCAGCCTTCTTTCTCTTGGCATATGATGTACTATAACAACTATTTATATAGCGCACGTGCTTTTCATTGGTTATCAGAAGCCATTCAGAGAAGATTTCAAATGTACAGGAAGGTGTACATAGGTTCTGTGCACATTGTATCCCAATTTATATAAGGGACTTACTTGGTCACCTGCAGAAGTTAGTGTCTCTGAGGTGTTCTGCAACCAATCCTTCACAGTTATCAAGGGACCATTGTCCTTCCAAATTGCTTCCTGAGGGGCCAAGGTCATGTAGTGTCTACTTAGGCCACTTTAATGACATCCAGTTGAGACAGAGATTCTTCACAAGGAGATCATTGTGTGTGTGTGTATACACACACACACACACACACACACACTGTGGTGCAATGAATGAACTATTTGTAAATAAAGTTGTGTGGCCTTGATTAGGCATTTAGATCTTTGATGGTATATCAAAACAACACAGGAGGCTATGGTGACATTATTCACCTTATAGATTTGAATATGACTTCCTAGGATACAAGTATCTCTATTGCTTAATTTTAATTGACTCGTAAGCAAACATTATTTTATTTCTACCCAGGGTTGTCTTTTTTTCTTATTTATTAAAGAATAATGATGTTGCACAGGACTTAGGTTTCGGGAAAGCTGTGCATAGATGAGGGGAATCTCTCAGCAGCACATTGGCCACAAGTATGAAGATTCTTTGTGTTCTTGTGTAGGACTGTGTGTTTAAATGAGTTCAGACAGTGGGAACTATAGTCGGGGCTTTGAAGGTCTAGTTGTTTGTTTGTGTGGCAAATTGACATGCACTTCACATAAACAAGCCCATATGAAGACTAAATATTTTGATCAGATTACCTGTCTAATGGCTTGAGGGGAATGCACAGATGCCCTGGAAACACAATATTACCATAAAACCAAGACTCGGTGATTTGAAAAAGGCAGTGAGGTTGACATTTTCTAAGGAAGAAACCATAAAACATGATGGAATTTGCAATTCACAGTTTTCCTCCTAAGTACGTGGGGGATTATCTAAAGTTATTTACCAAGTTAGAGGCAGAAAATAATCAAGTAAGTGTATCACACCAATTATGTCTTGTTATTAATTCCCTCTCACAGATTTCAGAATAATTCCCTGGGCAGTAGTACAGAACACTGGAGTTATGAAATGTTAGTCTGTGGTAGTGCTCATAACTACATGAGATTTTTTTATTATGACCTCCAACTTTCAAAACAGACTTTTAAAGAGAAAACTCAAGTAGAAAGTAACATTTAAGGAGGATTTTAGATTAGGGATATTTTCACACGCTGGTTGCTATTTTTTCAAAGATTCATGAGTAATAGAAGCAAATTAAATAACATCCCTATTAATAATTAATTTGGCTCTCGTGCATACAGCTTGAAGGCTTTCTATATAAATCATCATTGGGAATTTTTTGAAGGTTTCTCAGAAGATCTGTGTAATATAAAAATGTTTAAAAAATACTGGCTCCTTGGCCAGTCAAACATATTATTTTCTAGTTTTAGTCCTTGAACAAGCAACCTATGAGGAAAACTGGGATTAATGAATGGAAAAGGAAAATGTGTATTGAATAGATTTTTTAGAGGACTAGGGCCAGAACTGAAACAGTGATACACCTATGTACTTGAAACACAGGCTCTCTCTGTGTCTTCTGATGGAAACATGTTTGTGTATATGAAAATCCAGAATAAAAGGGGGGTGGAGATAGCTCAGTGGTTAAGAGCACTGACTGCTCTTGCAGAGGACCAGGGTTCAGTTCCCAACACTTACATGGTGGCTAACAACTGTCCGTAACTCCCATTCCAGGAGATCCGATGCCCTCTTCTGACTTCTGTGGGAATTGTAGGACATGGTGTACTTACATAAATGCAGGCAAAACATTCTTACACAGAAAATAAAAATAAAAGCGAATCCAGAATAATCTAAGGAGAGATCAATACACATTTTTAAAGAAAATGTAGAGAAGTGTTTGTCTATTGCTCCTTATTACCCCCCCCCCAAATTTGGCTTTTGGAACAGCCATTCTGTGTGTTTGTCCATGTGTGTGAGTGTACTTGAGGGTGCACACATATGTTTGGAGCATATAGATGTGTGAGCATATGTGTGTGAAGTCCAGTGAACAACCTGGGGTTTCATTTCTCAGACACCATCCCCCCTCCTAGATAACAGACATTTTAAATATTTGTGTGGAGCTGAAATACAGGTGTGGGTTAGATTGTTTTCTCTCCTTCAAAGTTTCTCTGGAGGATACAAACAAAATATCGGCCTGGGTTAAAAGCATCTCAAGGCTCAACAGGGCAGGATGTGTTTCCAAGTTCATTCAGTAATTGTTTGTACAATTAAGTTCCTCACAGGCTCTTGGGCTGGGACTTACAATTCCTCACTGGCTGTTGGCCAGAAGCCACTTTCAGTTTTATAGCACATAGGTCTATCCATCGTGGCCATGAAGAAACCTGTGAGCCAGAAGAGGAGTAGAGTGATGTGAAAAACTCTTGTGGTAGGCAGCTTCAAAAGTGACCCTCAGGCTATAGAAATGGCTTAGAGGTTAAGAGTATGTAGTGTACTTGCAAAGAACAAGAGTTTAGTTCCCAGCACTCACATCGGGCAGTTCATAACAACCTGTATAACTCTAGCTTCAAGTTTCCAATGCCTTCTTCTGGCCTCTTCAGACACTGCACTCAAGTGCATGCACACACAGCAGTACACACACACATTATCACACACACACATATTAAAAATAAAATAAATCAGCCGGTGTGGTGGCACACGCCCTTAATCCCAGCACTCAGGAGGCAGAAGCAGGCGTATCTCAAGGCCAGCCTGGTCTACATAGTGAGTTCCAGGACAGCTGGGGCTATAGGAAGACCCTGTCTCAAGAAGGCCAAAATAAAATAAAATAAAATATAATATAATAAAATAAATCGGGGCTGGAGAGATGGGTCAGAGGTTAAGAACACTGGTTATTCTTGTAGAAGACCCGGATTTGAATCTCAGCAACCACATGGCAGCTAACAGTTGTCCGTAACTCCAGTTCCAGGGGATCCAAAGGCCTCTTCTGTCCTCCGCGGGCATTGCACGATAAGAGTGCACTCACCTACATGCAGGCAATACACACATACACATAAAATAAGATGAAAAATAATAAATAGAATAAAAAATAAAAATAAAATAAATCTTTAAAAAACGACCCTCTGTGAGAAATGATGGGGAGCAAGGGAGGGAGAAAGGAAGAGGGAGGATGGGGAGAGAAACAGAGACAGAGGGAGGGGGGGAATGGAGAAGGAGGGAAGGCAGGGGAAGAGGGAGGGCAAGAAGGGAAAAAGAGAAATGTTTTTTATTTTTTAATTCATGTTTATTTTTATGTGCATGAGTGTTTTGCCTGCATATATGTAAGTGTACCCGTGTCATTCAATGCCCAGAGAAACCAGGAGAGGGCATTAGATGCCCAGGAACTGGAGTTACAGTTATGGATGGTTGCTAGATGCCACGTGGGTGCTGGGAAACAAACCCAGGTCTTCTGCAAGAGCTGTCAGTGCTTAACCACTGAGCCATCTCTCCATCCCCAAGAGAGAGAATTCTTAAAGCTAGTCACATAAGTGACACCCTGTTTCTTTTACTGTATTCTCTTCATGAGAAGCCGATTACTCAGTTTCACTCTCACACAAAAGGAATGGGAAACGGCACAGGGCATGACAACCAGGAACTGGGGATCACTAAGGATCAGTTTTGAGGCTGATCCTAACAGAAGAAGTTTTCAACACATTCCTAACAGAATAAAGTTAATAGCTGTATCCATAAGAAGTTGAAAGCAAGTCTTTAAGTGCTATTTTTTTTTTTTAAAAATGAATCTTTTGCCCCCAAAACAGCTTTGGAAAGGCTGCTACACAATGTTAGATGTAAAGGCTCAAAAAATATAACTCAAAAAAAGGTTGAGAGTGGGGCCACAGAGATGACTCAGTGACTAAGGCCATATACTGATCTTGCATAGGACCTGTGTTTGATGCCCAGCATTCACATTGGGCAGCTCACAACTGCCTGTATTCCAGCTCCAGGGGATCTGACTCCTCTGGCTTCTGCAGGCACTCACACTCACATTCACAAACCCACATACATACATATAATTAAAAACAGAACAACTCCTTAAAATGAATCACTGCTTTACAAGAAAACACGATTTTCTTTACATGCCCGTGTGTATGTGTACATATATTCTTGAATGTGGAGGCCAGAGGCTAATGTTGGGCATCTTCCTCAGTTGTTCTCCATGTTAGTTTTTGAAACAGGTCTCTCACTGAACCTGATTTGGCTAGACTGGCAGTCAGCCCCAAAGATTCAGCTGTCTCTGTCTTCACAGCACTGATATTACAGGAGTGCACCACCATGGCTAGCTTTTTATGTGGGTGCTGGGGATCTGAACTCAGGTCTTCATCCTTATACAGCCAGTACTTTACCCACTGAACCATCTCCCCAGCCAAGTAATTTTCATTATTTTCACAGAGATGTGTTTATTTTTTCCTGGTTTCCCTCAAATTAGTTATGGCCAGAGGATTGCTCTTTTCATTAAAATGAAAGGGCTATTTCATCATCTTATATAAACACCAGTATTGGATATTTCCAAACGTGAAAACTGATTTGAAAACAGATTGGTTCCACTGGAGTATCCACACATGTGGTTGCCAGGTTGAAGTCTTAGTGCAATTACTTGAGCACCCAAAAGAAACACATTTCTTGATGGTTCTAAAACCTAGTCATATCTAGCTTCAAGCAGAAGAAATGCTATCCAGCTGTAGTCTCTAAATTGCTTGAAAAATAACATTCACATGTTATGTCTTCACATGCTTCCACTGATGTCCTTATTATGCAGCTTTTGCAGATTGACCCAGTGTGATGTACAGAAAGGACATAGTGCCCTCCCCCCACTAGGGGGAAATAGTCAAAATGGAAAGGAACAAAGGAACATGTGTTTCAATTTTCTTTTTTCAAACAATCTTTGGTTAAAGAGCTAACAAAAATACCCATCTAGGGGACTAGAGAGATGGTTCAGTGCTTAAGAGCACTGACTGTTGTTGCAGAAGACCTAGGTTCGATTCCCAGTGCCCACATGGCAGTTAACAACCATCCTTAACTCCAGTTCCAAGGGAATTTGATGCCCTCTTCTGTCCTCAACAGGCATTGTATGACACAGGTGCACTTACTAAATGCAGGCATGAAAACAAAAATACACAAAAGCTAAAAATAATAAATAAAATTTAAAAAAATTTAAAAATACCCATCTAGTAAATAAACAAGTGGGAGAAAACATGAAAATGCTCATGTTTGCACATCAAGGCCATTTTCTCTGCAGGTCTTAATGAGCTTTATTTCTGAAGTTATAGATGAGGAGTGGCAAAGAACCCAATGCAGCCCTAGAGAGACATGCGTGGAAGTCGCCAGTGAGCTGGGGATGACGACCAACACGTTTTTCAAGCCACCTTGTGTGAATGTATTCCGATGTGGAGGCTGCTGCAATGACGAGAGTGTGATTTGTATGAACACAAGTACCTCATACATCTCCAAACAGGTATGAGGATATGAGACAGCGACCACTCACCTTGATGTCAATCACTACGCTAAATACTTTATGTGCATAACTTATTTAATTTCCCCAAACAAGCTAAAAGGATACCTTTTCCTCCTTTACAGACAAAAAAAAATTGAGGCTCAGAGATGTAATAGTAAAATTACATAGCTGGTGCATGGCAGTCTCAGGGTCTGAACTCTCTCATCAGTTACCATCTCTCTAATACCAGGAATCAGAAAACATGGAAGTTACTAGACCAGGGTGTTAAGAGGAGTAAAGAAAGTTCTGTTGTCTTATGTATGTGTTAGGGTCTGTGCTGTTCAATTGGAGTGACTGAGAAGAGTTTAATGAAAGATGTGGACAGGGTCGGAGGAAGAGGGAAAGAAGGATGCAACAGGGCCAGCCAAAGTTGGGGGGTGTTCTCATTCTAAAACTGAGGAGGCTGAAGGAGCATACACATACAGGAACCCAGAGGGAAAGTGACAGAGGGCTGCTCATTCAGCAGCTGCCAACCAGTAGTGTGGCAGGGAATACAGGCAGGCTCTGGGAGAGGCAAGAGAATCAAGGCTCTGTCATGGAGGCCAGTGACCAAAGAGGCAGAGCCTGGCAGGGAAGATAAGAAAGAAGATGGTATCTCTGGGGGTTGTGGGTGAGCAAAAGGAGAATATCCAGCACAAAAGACCCTTGAAAAACTCCTACATCTCAAGAGAAGAAATATTCTTGTCTTCTCTATTTCATAAAATTCCCTTCACCCAGAAGATAAATATTCCTTTCTATAGCTGAAGTAACGACCTTACAGAAACATTATTAAAATGCTATTTATTAAACTACACTCCTTTTGGTTCTCGGTTGCAAATTCCTCACATGTTAGTACAATTCTTTTGTCACATTTGCTTGTATAATATCATATCCTCACAATCATGAGGTAGTAAAATAAAATGACATAGGCACCAAAGGTATCATTGTGAAGGAATTTTCTGGATTCCAATTTGTTTTGTTAATGAGATTAACTATTCTTTAAATTTTCTTTAAAATTTTTATTTTTATTTTATGGTATGAATGTTTTGCCTGCATGTATGTAAGTACACCATGTGCATGCCATGCCCACAGAGGCAGTCAAATCCCATGGAACTGGAGTAACAGGAAGCTTTAAGACCCGGGACATGCGTTCTTGGAACTGAACATGAGCCCTCTGCAAGAGCAGTAAGTGCTCTTAACCACTGAGCCATCTCTTTTGCCACTAAATTATTTTTAATTATGTTCCCCTTACCATCCAAACTATCTGCAAAACTGCAGTTTCACTCTGTCTAAATCTTTTTAGAGAATTTCTGGACTTGCAAAAATCTAACCTCTACCACTGGACAATTAGAAACAATGGCATAAGCCTCAACTGTCAGTAGAACAAAGCTTGCATAATGTAAGAGGGTTTATTATTATTCGCTGGAGGGTGTCTGAAGAACTGTGCAAGAATATGAAGTTAATGTATAGTAAACACTCTGCAAACAACCCTTCCTTATGTCAGTGAAGTTCCATTCCGTGTTGAAAGGTGAGAATAAACACAACCTTAGTGGATTGTTTCCACTTAGATTGTTGAGCACTTTTTCACTTGCTGTAGTCAACAAATGATTGATTTTAAGGAATATACTGAAGTGTAAGCGTACAGCAGTTTTCCTTTCCAAATGGGAGTACATGAACAGTTTAACAGTTCTAACCTCAAAGGCACGAACTACGTGGTAAACCACCTCTTAGAAACAACGTATATAGCACTACATGGAGTGGTGAATATATAGACAGTTCCTTAAAATGAAGTTCAAATTCATAGATACATCATGGAACCACCCTAGAAAGTTATATAGTCTCTTTGTACATTTATTTCTTCATCTGTAGTCTAAAGGTAATAAGAAAGCACCTATACTGTTTGTATAAGTAATAAATTAATAATAAAGTACAACAGGGCATGCATATAAGAGTATAGAAAGAATGTATACATATTTATATTTAGTTGTATTTGTCTGGGTGTGATCGTATATCAGTTACAAATGCTATATGCAAATGCCCAGAAACTTGGTGTTTTCAAACCAGAATGAGTTGTTGGGTATGGTGGCACACGCCTTTAATCTCAGCACTCGGGAGGCCAAGGCAGGAGGATCTCTGTGAATTCAAGGCCAGCCTGGTCTACATAGCAAGTTCCAGGCTAGCTGGGGCTACAGGGAAACCATCTCTTAAAAACAAAAAACAAGCAACATCAAACCATAATGAGTTATTCTTACTCATGCATGTAAAGTTCGAAATGCTCTAAGTGGCAGTGTGAGTCCAAGCCTGCTTCCCGTGTCTCTAATTCCATGGGTCAGCATGACTGATAGATTATATCCTTCTCATAGCATATCATAAACCAGACATAATAAGTCTTATAAAGCTTACGCAGTCCCAGTTTGTACTTGGTGTAATGTCAGCTGATAACTTATTGGTCAAAATAATGTCATGACCAAGTCTAATGTCAAGAGGTAGGACATTATCTGCTGTCAATAGAAATAGTATGAGAAGAGAAAATTAAGTAGTTTGCATAATTAATCCACCAAAATCTCAACCGCCCTCCATAGATTTAATCTCATTTATTCTTACAGTTTACGCTCAAATTTAAAACAACAGCAGGGACTAATGGTAGCATTTACATGGACCCTAGTGACACCAACAAGAACAGATTTGAAAAACATTTAGATACTTCACAAAACTGGATAAGCACCTGGTCTCCTGACTCTCAGCTCATATCATAACTAACTCCATTCCTAATGGATAACTTCACTAAAGTCATGACCATTAATGACAAAGGCAAAAATGAAGACTGGAAATTTAAAACTATGCATATGATAAAATATACATTATGGTTCTCTTTCTCTGCTATAGCTTTTTGAGATATCAGTGCCTTTGACATCAGTACCCGAATTAGTGCCTGTTAAAGTTGCCAACCATACAGGTTGTAAGTGCTTGCCAACAGCTCCCCGACATCCATACTCAATAATCAGAAGATCCATCCAAAACCCAGAAGAAGATCGGTAAGGGTTTCTTGGACTTGATAATGTCTGTTCTTGCCGTTGGCAAAGCTCTGTGTAGATGCCTTTATTCCGTTATTAATGATAGTCATTCTCAAAAGTCAGCTATTGCATGTTTTCTCTCTTATGTGGAATCTTCAAAAAAAAAGAAAGAAAGGAAAAAAAGAAATGAAAGTAGAAGGCAGACTTTCAGGGAAAAGGAAGACGAGGGGACAGAGGGGGTAAGAAGGCGGGAGAATGTGAAGGAAGTTCATTTTATGCTTGCATGGAGATGTCACAGAGAAACCCATTCTGTTGTCTACTATACAATAATAAAAATGTTAAGAAACAAACAGAAAAATTACAAGTAAAATTATAGAATCATTACCTCTTTATTAAAGCTCATTCTTTAGCTTCAAACTCAGATTTATTTATAGTATTTGACAAACATATTTTAATAGGTGTTAGATATATATTGCAGTAGAATGTCAAACCTTGGTAGTATACATACTTATAGACACCTTTGTTTTTCTTTCTTTCTCTCTCTTTCTTTCTTTTTCTCTTTCTCTTTCTTTCGTTTTCTCTCTCTCTCTTTCTTTCTTTCTTTCTTTCTTTCTTGTTCTTAATGAGTACTTAGATGCATTACTAAACTGGCCCAATCTCACGTTTAGTATATGTTCCCTCATTCCAGAACAAGCAATAATAAAACTCAGTTCAGACTTTGTATGCTTACTCCGGAAATGAGAAACAAAGAGAAAAGATTCTTGGAGTTCTTGGGAACTGGCATAACTATCAGTATATGAGCTTGGCAACTTTCCAAACTTTCTCCTTAAGACCACCAAATGGAAAGTTCTTAAAGTAAAACAAGTCAAAATTCATTTTACTTTTAAATTATATTGAGGCTAATTTTGTGATTCTGTCTAAGACGAGTTCTTACAGTTGTGATGTGTTTGAAACCCAAAGGCAATGCTCATTGACTTGGGGACAAAAGGATTCAATAAGGGGAAATAAATAAAGATCAAAGTACAAACATTGAATGAAAGGTAAGAACACTAAGTAAATCCAATGGTTTGCAGAAGTAAAGCAAAAACGATATTGTGTGAATGGCATCAGTGTGTGATGATATGTTACTTAACACTAAGCCAAGAAGATATGTCTACTTCTCTCAAGCAGAATAGAAAACATGTAGAAAAAGAACTTTGAGTCTAAGATGGCCTTCTACCTTGGTCAGTGTTATGTCTGTCATAAAGAAAATAATCTTAGGAGCTATGTTAGAACAATATTTAACTTTGGCAAATAAACTGTTGGCAGATAGATAGAATTTGCATAGATTCAACCAGTATCGTGTGTGTGTGTGTGTGTGTGTGTGTGTGTGCGCGCGCGCGTGCGTGTGTGTGTGTGTGTGGTGAATGTAGAGGGTAAGTGAGGACACTGGGTATCTATCACTCTTCACCTCACTGAACTGGAAATTCCTCATAATGGCTATACTGCCTGTCTCCGACTATCCCCTCCCATGCAATGCTGAGGATGCAGGCTCTCAAAGACATGTTCCAGCTTTTTTTTTAAACTTTTTAAAAAAGTTTAGTTATTATTTTTATTTTATGTGTATGCGTGTATTGCCTGCATGTAGGTAAGTGCACCCATGTCGTGCAATGTCCATGGAGGACAGAAGAAGCTGTTGGATCCCCTGGGACTGGAGTTATGGACCATTGTTAGAGAGTTACGTACAGTTGTTAGCTGCCATGTGGGTGCTGGGATTCGAACCCAGGTCTTCTGCAAGAACAACCTGTGTTCTTAACTGCTGAGCCATATCTCCAGACCCACTTTTTTAAAAGTAAATAATTTATTGAGAATTTCATACATGCATATAAGGTGTTTTCATCAAATTCATGCCCACTCCCTCCCCTCCAACTCTTCCCATATCTCCCCATCACTTTTTTTCTCATAACTTCATGTACTTTTCTTCTTCTTTGATTTATTTTTTATGGGGCTTTTGGCTTCTCTAACATTGCCCCTTCTGAAGAGGTAACCCTAAAATATTTTAAGGATTAGAGAAAAGCTCCCAAATATTTTCAACATTTTTGGCCTTAGGAACAGAGTAGGTTGCTAAGAGGCCCAAGGACATTGTGAGTTTTAGCCAAGAAACTGGCTATTTTTCTTTGGTGTCTTTTTACCCTAACTGCCTAGCCAATTCCTACCTCCTATTCTTATCACATCCTCTGAAGAGGTTACCCAAATTGCTGATAGGGAATCGAGATGCAGACCACTCTGCCTTTTTCATGCTGAACAGGGGCACAGGGTGAGGCAATTGCAATACCCCTTCAGTGGGTCTATCTAAGACTCCAAAATTGCATAACTCTTAACTGTAAATTAGCATTTCAAGTTCTAGACAGGGAACTAGAAAAAAGTCAGAACAGGGCAATTTTCAAATGTTCATATGAGAATCCTGTGTAATTTCTTGACAAGGGCTTCCAAAAGCATCCCTCTGTTGGATTCCTCTTCATTTTTCTTTTGTCTTCCAAACCTGGGACATGTCCAGCTTTTTATGTGGGATCTCAGTATTCAGACTCGGGTCTTCATGCTTCCAGTTCAGGCACTCTTTCAATCTCCCCAGCTCCTAACCACAGCATTTTAAAATTTTTATTCAGTTTTATTTTTTGTATATGACTGTCTTCCTGCATGTCTGTAAGTGCATCCATGTCATGCAATGCCCGCCAAAGCCAGTAAAGGACATTAGAACCCCTGGAATTGGAGTTATACACAGTTGTTAGCTGTCCATGTGGGTGCTGGGAACTGAACCTGGATCCCCTGCAAGAGCAGCCAGTGCTCTTACCTGCTGAGGCATCTCTCCAGCCCTGCAGTTACCATCTTTTGAAGAAGATAAACAATTTTCCTAAGTTCCAGTTTGGTTTTTAAAGGTTTCCCAATAGAACATTTATAACTACAGAATTGCCATCTCATAAGATATGGCACATATGTATGAATTAAACTCTTTGTTTTTGTTACTTATTTTAAAAAGATTTATTTTTATTCATGTTTGTGCATGCGCGTGCGTGCGTGCGTGTGTGTGTGTGTGTGTGTGTGTGTGTGTACATGAGTGCAGTGCCCATGGAGCCCAGAAGAGGGCATTGGAACCCCTGGAGCAGGAGTTACAGGTGGTTGTGAGCCACCTGGGGTGGATGCTGGAACTACAAGAGCAGTACATACTCTTAACCACTGAGCCATCTCTCCAACTCCCAAATGAAGCTCTTACAAACTGTAATTATGCACACATTAATTGTAATTTCTTGTGGTGAGAATATTTGAGTGTGCTCTTTTAGCAATTTTGAAATTATATAATACATTATTATTAACTATCATCACCGTGCTGTGTGACACAGTAGAGCTCAACAATTAGTTATCCTGGATACTTATTAGAAAGAAAATATAAAAGAATAATCATTCTCCGCTCAGAAACTAATTTAATATTACAATAGTAGGATTACTCCATAAAGCTTTAAATCTGGTTCATTGCTTTCTTTTCCTAGCTGTTCCCATCCCAAGAAACTCTGTCCTATCGACATGCTATGGGATAACACCAAATGTAAATGTGTTTTACAGGAGGAACATCCACTCGTTGGAACAGAAGGTAATGACAGCACTAGTGAAATAATAGTAGCAATAAAAAAAGACCAATAGCAGTTAACATGACTGAGTACTTAGCATGACCAGGCAGTGTTACAGTCTTCACAACAATCCTATGATTACCTCTTTTCACAAATACAAAATGATCACAGCAAGATGCCTAGTAATTTCCTCAAGATCACACAGACAACAGTGGCAGAAGCATTTGCATTCCATAATCTTCTCTGTTGTGATTATATAGTAAGTCCACCAATGAATCACTCTGTTGATAATCTCAAAAGAAAAGTCCAAAGTAGGGGCTGGAGAGATGGCTCAGCGGTTAAGAACACTGGCTGTTTGAATCTCAGGTTTCAATCACCCAGTGATTCAAATCACCGGGTTTGAATCCCAGCACCCACATGGAAGCTAACAACTGTCCATAACTGCAGTTCCAGGGGATCCAACAGCCTCTTCTGTCCTCCGCTTACCTACATGCAGGCAATACATGCATACACATAAGATAAAAATAATAAAATATTTCTTAAAAGTCCAATGTAGTTAGAGCATTCCAATACAACTTTTCACAAGTGGATGTTAAGCTTTAAATTAAACTACTTCAGAATAAAACAGTCAGCTATATTTTAACAATTCATTTGTATAAAAATCTCATGGAGACATAAAGTAATTTTGGATATGGTTTCTTTGAATTTCACCATTTGAAAATGGAAATAATTTGACAAAAAGAAAGAAGGAATGAAGGGCTGGAGGGTGGGAGGGAGGGACGGAAGGACGGAGGGACGGAGGAAGGGAGGAAGAAGCAGAAGCAGCTTAAGGAAAAGGTGGCTTCTCTTGGCTTATGTTTTGATGGGGTAGAGTCTATCATGGTGAGGATGGCCTGCCAGTAGGACCTTGAGGTGGATGAATACATTGTATCTACCACTGGGAAACAGAGATGAATGTTGCTGTCCACCAGTCTTTCTTGTTCCTTTTCACCCTTTTATTCAGTTTGGGTTCTCATTTAGAATGGGCCTTTCCTCCTCAGTGAAAGCTCTCTGGTAGTGTCCTCACAGGCACATTCTGAGATGCACCTCCTAGTTGGTTCTAAAATTCAGCCAACAATGGAGATTAGCCATATCATGGGGAAAGGAAAGAAAGCAAGGAACTTTTTAGGAAGCTGTAACAATGGTGGAAGTGAGAAAGGCAGGGTCACAGGGTCACAATCACTTCTAATTTTCAAAACGTGTAATAGCCTCATGGGCCCAAGTTTCTATCCATTTCTCCAGAATTCCCATTAAATTGAGAAAGGTTCCATTTTGTATGTTGAAGTACTTAATGCTTAATGCTTCACTCCCTTTCTCAGAAGTGCCACAAATTCAAGGATTTGTTTTGATTTTTTTCATCCATTTGTTGCTTAAACACACACACACACACACACACACACACAATGGTACAAGACTGAAGAGAGAAGGAATTGGTAACCCAATGTCAACTTCCCTAGGGATGGGAATCAATACATAATACTTTAGGGTATCACCCGCAGTTACTTGCCGTTCCTAGTTCTCCTACATTCAGTCTCTCTTCCTTTTAACATGCCTGTAAGGGCGTAAATACTGCTTTTGCCACATAATGGACAGGGACAGGAATTGTTTCCCTAAACCAAGAATGGAGCTGGGGCTGCATGAAGTGTCTCGTGGATCTCTTCTGCCACCAAGTGGTCAATGCGATTCTTTTAAGAGCCTGAACTGTTTTGCAATAATTGGTCTCTTTCCCTAAAGAGACATCTGCCTCACTGGTTTATGGTGCACACAGCTCTTTTTTTTTTTCCTCTTCATGAAATTTAGAATGAAGTCAGATATCTAGTCCATATAATTTCTAAGTACGCGTCAATTAAAGAGCAACCAAACCCGTGAGACTGAATCATGTGAGACTGTCATTTGGGGTGGGATGGGGGAACAGAGAGGAAGGAGGGGGTTGGGAGGGAAGGAGGGAGGGAGAAGTCTGGGAAGTGTGTAGACTCAGGGTCATGGAATGTCTTTTCTACTTTTATAACCTGGTGTGAAAATTAGTTTTTATTGGGTAAAGGAAAATTTTAAGACATTTAAAACAGGTGTGGTCCTGTGATCAGATTCGCATTTAATAATCATGTGGAGAATAGATTGAAGAGATAAAAGTTGTAGCAGTGACATGAGTGACAGCCATCTACATAAGAAACACAAGGTTCTGACTCAATTGTGACTGTGACAGTGTGATGGAAAAGAGAGGACAAGAACAAGGATCAGAGTGGACATAGTGACCTAATAATATAGAGGACGATGGTGCCCTTCCCTAAATGATACACACTGGAAGAGAAGCCGCTTTGAGGAAGAAATATTGAGTTTCCTCCCAAACTGTCAAAAATACCAAAACAAAAGAGTCAAGTTTTTCCAAAGTTTCTGTCTCTTCCATTTATTGTTGTTGGCTTTTTTTTTCTTTTTTAAAGACAGTCTTATGTATTCCAATCTAGCCTCAAACTCAATATACAGCTAAGCAGTAGAGGACGACAGGAATTTCTGATCCTCCTGCTTCTACTTCTGGAGTGAGGGCTGGGATTACAGTCATGTACCACCACATGCGGTTTCTGCGGTGCTGGAGATTGAATCCAAGACTTTTCGTACATGCTAGACAAGCACTCTACCAATGAATTACACCCTGGCCCCTGTCTCTTTCAATTTTTTACAATAAACTTGAATTTGCTGGTTAGGACTGGAGTGGAATAGCAGCTATCTCACTGTTTTGCATACCTTTTGGAAATTTCTGTCTAAGAGTGTCAGGCTTCTCAGAGCCTCCCTTTAGTTCATTGCTACCTTTGTACCATTCATAGCAGTAATATGAGGTGAGGAAATATGTCACTGTCGCCACCCTCAGCCCGGACGTTATGAGGTGTATTTCTGCAACATCACGTCTTCTGTTTTTGTCTCCTTTAATCTTCTAAAACACGGTAGAGAACTAGACTTATTCTATATCTTGTTCCTAGTGGTTGGTTGCAAAAATTCATGTTTTCATTAAGTCAACATTCTAAAAATCACATGGAAATACTCAGTTTATGGTATTTTCCCCACATTTTTATTGAGTTTTTGTGCATTTCATATAATAGATCTTAATCAAATTTAGACTTAACATATGACAGTTTACGGTATTTTGATCACAAACCTAAGACTACTCATGAGTTTTATGTTTGTGCTGAGAAATCACAGGTGGATCTCCTTCACCCTGTTCAAAAATTAAAGGCAAAAAATCTATAGGAAAGGAGACAGAGTGGATCCAGGTTCTACTAGGATAATGTGACACTTGCCATCAATTTGGATAATAACATCCAGACTCCAGCAAGGAAAACAACACTTTCCTGTTTCTGTTTAGACTACCCGCATCTCCAAGAACCAGCTCTCTGTGGACCGCAGATGAAGTTTGATGAAGATCGTTGTGAGTGTGTGTGTAAAACACCCTGTCCCAGAGAGTTCATTCAGCACCCAGAAAACTGCAGCTGCTTTGAATGCAAAGAAAGTTTGGAGAGCTGCTGCCAGAAGCACAAGGTTTTCCACCCTGACACCTGCAGGTCAATGACTTTTTTGCTTTTGCCCTAACTTGGTTTATTGACTTTTGATGGACAAATTGATTGGGTGGCATTCCTTCTTAAGCTAAATTTTTCTCACTGCCCAAGGCCCTTTCTCATAGAAATACAGAGATTTGGCAATATGGAACAAGTGAATATGTAGAATGATGATTAAATTGTTTTGTTTTTGTTTTTAAATAGGTCCCATTCTATAGCCCATGCTAGCTTTGAACTTATGACTCTTCTTCCTCAGCACCTCAAGCGCTTGGATTATAGACATGGACCACCACCCTTGCTATTATGAGTTTATAGTTCCTAAGCAAAAATTAAATCAATGAGATTTAAACAATTTGCTTGGGTTAAGGAAGGTTCAACTCAGCAATCTCCCCCTCTCTCGTTCTCTCTTTCTGTATATGCCCATATTTGTGTGTTTGTTTTATCTTTAATGAATAGGGTTGCACTAGATTTGTTTAAGCAAGAAATGTAATGATGAGTAGAACCCTCAGAGGCCATTGATTTGGCTTTATTCACTTTCACAGCTACACAAACTAATCATTGATATATTTTTCATTTGTAAGATTAATTAAATTTGTCCTTTGACAATTTCATGCATGTATGCAATTCATCCTAATTACTCTTACCCTCACCCTCTCTGTCAAGCCTCCTTCCTCCCTACAAATTCTTTTCCCACATCCACATCTTTTTGTTTCGTTTTATGACTCACTGTGTGATTCTGTGTGATGGCGATTTGGAACTATCCATTGGAGCTTAGTGGGCTCAGCAGTGGACACACAACTGAAGAAAATGACTCCTCCTCTTCCGGAATCTATCAGTAGTCAATAGTTCATCAGGGAGGGACAGGGCCCTATGAGCCCCTCTCAGATGCCTGATTGGGTACTGACAGGTTCTGACCTGTGCAGGTCCAATGTAGGTCATCAAAGCTATAGTGAGTTCAAGATTACAATGGCTGCATCATGCCCAGATGGAATTTCACGTGCTTTCTCCCCTATCTTCTGGTTCTTACATTTTTCCACCACCCTCTTCCACTGCGTTCCCTCAACTTTAGAGTAGGTGGTATGAATGCCTTATTTAGAGCTGAGCACTCAAGTGGTGGAGTGCCCATTTAGAATTTTATATTGACATCATAAATACATGTCTGGAAAATTTCTTTCAAAACCATAATCAAATCTAATCAGAACAGAGTGATTTATTTTAAGTCAGTCCTTGCTTCTAAATTCTCATCTTTGCTTTCTTTTGTGACAGCTGTGAGGACAGATGTCCTTTTCACACCAGAACATGTGCAAGTAGAAAACCAGCCTGTGCAAAGCATTGCCGCTTTCCAAAGGATAAAAGGGCTGCCCAGGGGCTCCACAGCCAAGAGACTCCTTGATTGAACTTGCTTCCAAGTTCTCCATCCTTGTCATTTTGAACAGCGTGCTGCTTTGCCAAGTTGCCGTCACTGCTCCCCCACCCCCAACCAGGTATTAGAAAAATAGATTTTACCTTGTGCCACAATGAACCCAGACTTACATTCAACAGTAACTGAGTATCCCCAGTTCACTGGCAAATGACTTCCAGCTGCAGGTGCCCCTGCATACAAAGGCATGGGGAAGCAGGGATCTATGGAGCCCACTTTTTTTGAGGAATGAGATGATTTTGTCTGTCATGTAATGACAGATGCCATGTGATTGATTACTGAGAATGCACGAGGAAAACTGCATAGTCTCCAAGTATCTGGCTAAGTGCAACTCTTATGAATTACTCTGGTTCTTTCTCACACAGAATCTCATTTGTATGATCAGCATAGCCTTTGTAATTCCTGTTCAGCTTATATTTTTCAAGTCTATTGAACCACTGCCTGATGTTTCATATTTAAATGTATTTAAGGGAAATAAACATCATTATTCACGCCATAAAATTTGGTGTTATTAATATGCCATTACTCTACATTTCATAAGAATGGAGAACATTTTAAAGACAAAAGTGAATCTAGAAATGGGAGCTTCAGAGAAACACATAAATAGTGCAATACCAGACCTCAGTTTTGAGGAACAAGGGAGAACTCCCTGAAAATTTATGCTTCTTAAAGTATGCCCCAAGGAGTACCTGAGAGTCACCCACTGCTGTGTGGTTAAGTTGAACAGGACTCCTCATCCCTTGACAGAGAGGTGCCTACAAATGCTCTTGACATCTTTATTTTATTTTATTTTTAATTTATGTGTATGAGTGTTGTGCCTGCATGTATGTACATGCATTCATGTCGTGAAGAGCACACAGAGGTCAGAAGAGCATGTCAGATCCCCTGAAAGTGGAGCTACAGACGGTTGTTAGCCACCATGTGGGTGCTGGGATTCGAATCTGGGTCCTCTGCAAGAGCAGCCAGGGCTCTTAACGGCTGAGCCAACTCTCCAGCCCCTGCTCTTGACATCTTTGAAGGTCTGTTCTTCTTCTGACATCCTCTGCCTCCATTTTCCTGCATGTGTTCACCTCTCAGTGTCATTGACATCTCAACTCTCCTGGCAACACGATTCTCTCTGTTCCACAACTGCCCAGGAAGAAAGCACAAAGCTTTTTCCTTTGTTCTTTCTCCCTAAAGTACCCCTAAATATAATGTTTTGGTGGCATAGAATTTACTGAAATTCTAGCACATCAGAGAGAGTTTAATAATAGCACTAGCAGAATTAAGTTGGCTACCTAACAACTAAAAAACTGATATCCCTTAGTATCTCACACAGATTAGAAATAGGGAGACAAACACACACACAGTCTGTAATAGCACCGATCATACAGTTGTGTAAATACTTGTGTTCATGTTTTTCTCTCCACTATCCCATGAAACTTTTAGGATTGGAAAATGTCCTAATCAAAAGTATGTGACCCAAATTTCTCAGGCCAGACCACCCTGGAGCAGGAAAATCACAGAGAGAAAGACAATGATAAACAAACAAAACCCCGTGGTGGTATTGTTGGATTCTGGCTTAAATCCCAGCCCTTCCTCTGTTAAGTTTGCTAAGCAATTCCTGAGCTCTCTCTTTGTTCATTAAAGCTCTCTGAGGCCTGTAACTTTGAGTCCTCCAGTACTTCCTGGTTTTAATTGTAGTCCCTGATTTTGTACCTAGCCATGGGACTGTTCCTCAAGCAGTTCCACACAGTATCTTTGCAAAAGAGAGCGTTTTCAGGAGGTGACAGACAAGTGTGAAGGTGTGAGACCAAAATCTAAAATCTGCCTTCCGGGGTAGAGATTTCAAGGATATTTATGGGATAAAGAAGTAGGTTGAAAGGTGATTGGAAGTAACATATTCAGTGCTCTTTGAACGTGTAATCAATCTTCATGGCTCTTCATGGAACACTTGTTCACAAAATGCCGATATGAACAAGATCCAAAAGTAGAGTTTTCAGCCCTCTTACATCAAAGGTCATACATTCTTCTGCTGCTTAGGCCCAAGACACTACCTGGTAGTTTCAACAAAAACAGCCTTTAAGTCTCTGAAACGTGACCTATGCAACTGTTTTTCACATGACTCACAAATCAGAGGTGTCACCTATAGCAGAGGCACTGGGGGAATGATAAAAGAATGCTCAGCTGTATGACCTCCCAAAGTAGTGATTTTTATACACTCAACTGAAAACAAGTAACTAAAAGCAAGTCAGGCTAGATGGTTTATGGAGGTTTTTCTTGGATTTCAAGAGCAGTTCCACTCATTATTCTTCCTCTTCACATTTCCTGCTACTGTTCTACTTTGCTTTCCCGTTGCTGTGATAGACCCATTACCAAAGAGCAATTTGGGGAGGAAAGGGTTTATTATAGCTTACATGTTACAGTCTGCCATCTAGGGAAGCCAAGGCAGAGCCTCCCAGGAACTGAAGCAGACATCATGGAGGAATGCTGCTTACTGGCTTGCTTTCCCTGGCTTGCTCAGTCAGCCTCCTTACATAGCCCAGGCCCACCTGCCCAGGGATGGCCCCACAGTGAACTAGAGCCCCCTCTGCATCAATTGCCAATTAAGAAATAACTCACAGACATGGCCACGGGCCACATCTAATGGGGAAAGCTGCTCAACTACAGTTCCCTCTTCCCAGGCATCTCTGGTTTGTGTCAAATTGAGAAAACTAACCAGTGCAACTGACCCCTTTTCAACTTGACAAACACATCACGACGTAACCATAATCTTTCCTTTCTTGTTTTATTCCCAGGATCCTATGTTAATATAATAATATAAAATGCAGTGCAACCTTAAAAGTCCTACACGTTTTAAGACATCCAAATTACCTTTGAAAATCCAAAGTCTCTTAACTGTGGGCTCCCGTTAAATACTTTCTTATTTCAAGAAGAAAGCACTGGGCACATTTAAGCAAAACCAAACCCCAGCACTGTACCTCAGTATTAGACATCTGTGATTTACTCACAATCTTCTGGGTTCCAAAATGCTTGGGCACTTCCAGTTATCTGGCTCTGCCGCATGCAATACACACAGCTTATTTCTTAGACTTAGGCCAGCTCCATTCCACACTTTCCACTGTCTTTGGTGGTCATGGCATGGTGCTGGCATCTCCAATATTCTGAGGTCTTCACTGCAACTGAAGCTGTGCTTCACCAGTGGCCTCTCCCAGCCTCTCATGGTGCCAAGCCTCACCATTTTGTCATGACCCTTTCAGTTCTGGGGCTTTCACGCCACAAAAACCAGGACCATACGGGAGACTCTTTATACATTATTTGGCAAGTTCTGCTGCCAGATTGATGTGCAGCCTTGCCTGCTCCCCATGACCCTGACTCCTGTACCACGGCTTCTGTGCACTGGTCCTGAGGAAATACTTGCCATATTGCACCTCAGTGATGTTGTCTCTTATTAACCACAGCTGGTTTTTCAGTCCCAGCTAGCCAGCATACATTGTCCCAGGAAAGCACAGAAGGTTTCACTTCCATAGATTCTGTAATTCAAAACATCACACAAATGGCCCAGATAGATTCCTTGAGGGACTCCCAAACTTGCCTTTGAAACTAACAAACCAGGCCTCCACTGTCTGTATTTCTCTAAACATCCTCATCTTTCAACCTCCCACAACAGCATATAAAGCTCTGAACATGCAATGGCTTTTCCGGCCCCAAATTCCAAAAACTTCCACAATCCTTCCCCAAAACAAAATGGTCAGGTCCAGCTCTCTGGTACCAATTTCTGTTCCAGTTTGTTTTCTTCTTGTTCTGATAAAAACGCTCTGATCAAAACAACATGGGGAAGAAAGGGTTTATTTCAGCTTATAAGTCTCAGGTCACAATCCATTACTGAGGGAAGTCAGGCATGAACCCAAGGCAGGACCCTAGAGGTAGGTCCCTGGAGGCAGGGACCTGGAGGCAGGAACTGAAGCGGAGATGATAGAGGAATGCTGGTTATTTGCTTTTCTTCCCCTGGCTTGCTCCATTACCATCCACATACAGCCCAGGCCCACCTGTCCAGAGATGGCACTGCCCACAGTGGACTGGGCCCTGCTGCATCAATTATCAATTAAGAATATGAGTCATAGAAGTGGCTGTGGGTCAGTCCAATAAAGGAAACTCCTCAACTGAGGTTCTATTTTCCCATGTAACTCTAGTTTGTGTCAAGTTAACAAAAAAAGAACCAGCACAGGAAGTGACCCAGTCACTCCTCTCCTGACACTGTTCTCTTGCCCTCCCTTTTATGACCTTGGTGCTGATGGCTTCCCCTTTCTAATTTGTTTATTTTTTATTTATCATTTTTATGTATATAGTTGTATTGCCTGCATCTGTGTAAGTGCACCCGTGCCATGCAATGCCTGCAGAGGTCAGAAAAGGGTGTCAGATCCCATGGAATTGGAATTACAGATGGTTGTTAGGTGCCATGTGGGTTCTGGGAACCAAAGCTGAGTCCTCTCCAATAACAGCCAGCGCTGTTAACCACTGAACCATCTCTCCAGTTCTTAATTTTGCTACTTTAAAAATCAAGTTTCTGAAAGGATTCACACATAACTAGGTTTTATAAAATTTACTTGGCAGTTGATTCCTTGCTTTGCTGTTTCATTCATTTTCTTGACTCCACACTCCTCCATGATAGTTGGGTTAAGTTCCCTGATTGCCGAGCAGAAGACAACCCAAGTGACTGAACACCACAAGGTTAAAGACGACTCTCTGTTCATTCTTGTCTGGTTGAAAAAAAAAAAAAGAGGGGCCAAATCATTGACAAGGAGAAAGGACCTATGTTTAAGGACAAGCTCTGCCACCCAGTCTTATGGTGAAGTGGAACAACCTCACAGGGATTCAGTTTCATCATTTATCAAATATGGATGGCAATACCATCTCCCCACATTCCAGAGTTCACCATTTCACTTGCATTACTAGTAGTGGGGAAAAAAGAGCAATCCAACATGCTTTACCAATCAAAGGGCTTATTCTAAAGAAGCAAAACTCTGGACAAATCCTAAAAATTGGTGGCCTCTGGCAAGTTCTTGTCTTATATTGAGTCCCTGAGTTAACTGTTTCTTGACTGAAAGTGGCTACAGCTCCCTTAATGCCATTTAGATGGACAGCTATGGGGTGGGGGGTAGACCAAAACTGTATGCCACCTGACTTGACCCTTCTAAATCCCTCTGTATTCTTTCTCCTCAGTTCCCATTACTCTTCAGGAGATCTGTATTGGGCCTCTGGGGCTGGGTCAGGATGGTGCTGGTCTTTAAGGATATGTGCTACCTACTCTCCTTATTGCTGTGATGAAACAAATACCGAACAAAAAGGCAACTTAAGGAAGGAAGGGTTTATTTTGACTCACAGTTTAAGGATACAGTCTGTCATGGTAGGGAAGGCATGGCAACTGGAATGTGATGGACTGACACAACTGAATCTGATGGACGGATTGCACCTACAATCAGGAAGCAGAGAAATGAATGCTCGTGTTCAGATACATTTCTCCTTTCTACTCTCTCCCATACTCCAGCCCATAGGATGGTGATGCTACATTTGGTGTAGGTCTTCCCTTCTCAGTGAAGCCTCTCTGGAAACACAGACACATTCATTTTTATGTCAATCTAAGTGATTTCAAAGCCAACAAAGTCACAAAGAAGGTCACCCCTCTCGGGGGAGAGGTAGAATAGCTGACATATTGTTTATTTAGAGTCCTGTAGTCACGGTATAGGAATGTTTTTCATACTAATAGCCCTAGAATGTTAGCTAAAAATTCTCAACTTGTTGCAAAATGAAAGTATGAAGGAACTTCCAAGAGCATAAATCAAACTATCAATACCAGCAACACATGATGTCCTTGATAACGTAAACCACAAGGCCAGAGATTATAATAATGCCACATCATAATCATTGACCAAAGCCGTGTGGTGGGAAGCCCTTTAGAGAGTGAAACAAATTGGGCAAAATAATGGTCAGAGTTGGATGAACATTAAAGCACTGACTAAGACATTTAGTAGAAGGTCATGACATAAATAGTACACTTCAAAGCACTTGAGGCAAGTTGTAGTGCAGTAAAAACTGCTCATTTCATGGAATTAGCATTTGGTAAACAAGAGCCCATTTACTCTTAATCACCAGTGTGAAAACAATGCTTAGCATATCATAAATGCCTAATAGAGAATTATTTAATAAATAATTCTTTCTTTGATTTTATGGTCAATGAATAAAAACTCTTTAAAAGTAATATCAAGAGTAATTTCACACAACTTGCAATGTGTAAACTCAGCTAGATTATATGCATGCCTGGATTATTCTGATGTTGCAAGTCTAAATAAAATCTTGATGAATGATCCATTATCAAAATACATACCAAGTGACAAATATCCAAAAATATTCTGACATTTGACCCTTATAAAAACTTAATAAAAATTATCTTTGGCCATACTTAATCCCTGATATTATTTGTTCTAAAACAGAGGTTTGTAAGCAATGGCCCACTGGGCAATTTGGGGACACTGCCTGTTTTGGTAGGTAATACTTTATTTTGTTTTTATCTTTTTGGAGGCAGAGTTTCCCTGTAGCCCCAGATGGCCTGGAACTTATGGAGACCACAGAGATCCGCCTGCCTCTGTCACTGCTGGGATTAAAGGCATGCGACACCATGCCCGGCTGCTAGGGAATGTTTCATTCATACAGAACGCATCCTGGTTATTTGTTGATGTATGGCCTATGGCTGTTTTTGCTGTACAACAACAGAGTTTGTTAATTATGACAGAAATGATATGTCCTGCAGTGATTAAACTGTGTACTTCATGGTCCATTACAGAAAAAAAAATGAGTCAATATATGGTATAAAATATTACTTATTTTGTCAAGTGCCATCAATTAACAACAAATAGAAGGAAATAAAGTGTTTTAAGAGACTCTACAGAGAAAAGATTATCATCCAGCCTGAATGAGCTGTTTCAATGAACTGGTCTTACCTTTGTCATTCTATAAGTGTGCAGCACAAGGAAATTAAGGAAAAATATGATTTACATTTCAGTTCCTGGCAATTCAAGTATTACAGATATATTTATTGATATGTCTCTCAAGTTTTAAAGTCAACGACATGATGTCTGAGTAGGGATAGTGCATGAAAATAAGTTCATGTGGCAGGTCTGGTGGTGCACGCCTTCAATCTCAGCACTCAGGGTGCAGAGGCAGGCAGATCTTTATGAGTTTGAGGCCAGCCTGGTCTACACAGCCAGTTCCAGACCAACCAGACTGACATTGTGAGACCCTGGGGTTTTTTTTAAAGGAAAGAAACAAGTCCACGTACTTTTGTTCTTTTCCAATGCCATGAGTAAACATTTCCCCTAAATAAAGAGGTTTTTAAAAATATTTTATTTATTATTTTTATTTTATGTGTATGAGTGTACTGCCTGCATGTATGTGAGTGCACCCATGTCGTGCAATGCTCTGGACGTCAGAAGAGAGCATCAAATTCCCTTGGAACTGGAGTTAAGGATGGTTCATAGCTGCCATGTGGGTGCTGGGAATCGAACCTGGGTCCTCTGCAAGAATAGTCAGTGCTCTCAACCACTGAGCCATCTCGCCAGCCATTTAAAATATATTTTTAATTGAGCCCTCTCTAGCCCCAAAGATTTATTTTCAATATATATGCTTGTGTGTGTGTGTGTGTATGTGTATTTCTCTGAGTGGGTATATACACGTGTGTGCAGGTGCCTATGGATGCCAGAAGAGTGCATTGGATTTCCTGGAGCTGAAGTTACAGGCAGTTGTAAGCCTCTTAACGTGGGTGCTAGTAATCAAACTCTGGTCCTCTGAAAGAGCAGCAAGTCTTCTTAATCCCTCTCTCAAGAGAATTTTCTGAAACTTAAACCCTTCAGGACAGAGTGGAATTGTTGATATAATGTTCTGGAAGCTAAAAAATAGATGGATGAGTTTCAAATAATTTGGCAGAGATGAATACAAAAGAATTTAAGCCAACACTATAGAAAGTTGAGCTCCCAAAAGACCAGAAACTGGTATCCCAAGTACTTTCGTAAATGTGGCTCAATATGCAATCCATGTAAGAAGTGGTTTGATCCCATATTCTCTCCCACATACCTTATAGTGGGGTGACTCTTCCTCCAGGAAAAAGATAGGTTATTAATTATTGGTCTGGGATCAAAGAGAGTCTGCCCTGGATCTAAGAGTTTAGGGTGTTGAACTGATGACAAGAGGATTATGTGAATATGTGCCTAGTAAATGTTAAAGCCCTAAGACCTTGTCCTTTTATGCCTACCCATAATCAGGTCTTTACTTGAAAACTGTTTCTCTGGACAGAATCTGGTTAATCCAAAAAGAGTGATCTAAAGAAGGCATGAAAGAAATTAGCTTGGAGAAGGGTATACTCAGCCAAACAGTCCAGTCAAGTCAGCAAGTCCCACTCCTGGGCTCAAAGTTCTGGTTAGCTATTTTGTCTCTTAATTTTCAAAGTGAGTAAGACATAGTAAGTTTCCAGATCTGCAATCAAAACCTCTAAGATGAAAGAGTAAAAACGAAAACAAAACAAAAAAAAAACAGAAAAGAGTGATTTAGAC
>NW_008344634.1:456222-460758 GCF_000622305.1 Nannospalax galili
TGAAAAAGTTATGTGAATATAAAATAATTGTAAAGTAAATGTCTCTATGATCTATTATTAGTAGACGTTTGAGTTGTACACTTATATATGTAAAATTTTCATGGAAAAAAAGGGGCAGCAAGAGGAAAATGTTGTAAAATTCTGATTTAGTGCAGAAGAGTCCTGCATCAATAGTAGGTAGTAATTCATCCTGTAGTAACTGATGGGCTGTGATGTCTAAGAAGTCTGAAAAGCAAACCGCAAAAGGGTAAAACTATTTCCAAGTAGCTGGGTGTGGTGGTGCACACCATTAATTCCAGCACTTGGGCAGCAGAGGCAGGTGGTTCTGTATGAATTCAAGGCCAGCCTGGTCTATATAGTATGTTCCAGGCCAGTTGGTACTGCAAAGACCCTGTCTCAAAACAAGAGTAAAAACGAAAACAAAACAAAAAAAAACAGAAAAGAGTGATTTAGACAAAAGACACTAAGTAGGCATAAGAAAACTTCAAATCATTGATATCTGGGTCGGGGGAGGAAACAAGATTGGAAAACACTGTAATCAACAAGCAAAATGTAAAAACGCTATTTGTTCTGGGAGGTAGTAGAACCATATAGGGAGTGTATTTCCGACGGTTAACTAAACTGACATAGCAGGAAAATGCTTTCTCAATACCTGGGCTTATATTCATAGACATAAATTGCTCCCAGGCTTAATCCGAGAAGTCGTTCCTTACAAGGAAGGGCGGTGAATGCAGAGACTCTTGGCTTCTCAAGATGCAGAGACTAAGTGGGGGTCTAGCCCTAAGCGTTGTTTATGCCATCCCCTCTGAAGTTCAGAGAAGACCATTGTAGAAGAGGGAACAGAAAGAATATAAGAGCCAGAAGATAAGGTGAAGGGCTATGAAACACCATTCTCTAGACTAGGCAGCCATGGCAAGGATTATCTCACAACAACTGAAGTTACCTGCTCTAGACCTGCACAAGACCAGCCCTATGAATAATCAGCTAAGGAAGGGGGAGGTGTTGAAGTATTGAGTAGTGATAGATCCTGAGAGAAGGGGACTCATTGAGTCATTGTCTTCAGTTGTGTACCCACTGCTGAGTCCACCAGGCTTCAACAGATAGCTCCAAACCTATGGTCACACAGATGGACCTGGTTAATTGCACTGAGTCACAAAACAAAACAAATAGACTTCAACTTGTGAGACAAATTTTTGGAGAGAGGGGTGGTGGGACAGGGACGTAGTGGGGGGTGATGGTGCTCTATATGCATGGCATATATATGAGAAATCATTTTTTAAAAGACAGAGATGTTATTAGAAAATAAAATGACAGAGAGCTGGGCATAGTGGCACATGTCTGTAATCCCAGTACTTAGGAGTTAGAAGCAAGAGGATTGGGAGTTTAAGGTCAGCTCTGTCTACATAGTGAGTTCAAGGCCAGTCTGGAATACATGAGAACCTGTCTCATCACCCTTGCCTCCAAATAAGAAAAGAAATGCCAGAGAACATAATGGAGCTCTAGAAAATTCAAACTATTGTAACAGTACTTAAGGATTAAATGGAGAAAAAGGAATAAAGGCAAATGTAAAAATGAAAAGTTAAGAAGCTCTTATATCAGAAAACAGGATTTTAGCAAACCATAGAGACAGTGAGCTAGAAACAATCATTGGAAGTGAGGTAGCCCAGACCCAGAAAGACAAGCACTGAGCATTCTTTCTCATAAGAAAGGTGTGCCTCAACAGGAAAATCCTTAGCGATCAGGAAACTAAGAAGGTGTCATGGGGAGTGGTTCATCGAAGGGGAAACAGAATGCAGCAATACAAATGGGAAAGAGCAATAATAGGGCAGATAGGACAGGTTTAATGGGGGCGGGGACTGGAAGGTAGCGCAGAAGAGAGAGTAGGAGGAGGGATAACAAATACCGAATTCTTTTGAAACAGTCACATGAAAACCTACTATAGAAGCATATATCTATCTATCTATCTATCTATCTATCTATCTATCTATCTATCTATCTAATATATATGAGTTTTAGTTGGTCATAAAGATGAATAAGATTATATCATTTGCAGGTAAATGGATGAAACTGGAGATTATGTTGGCAAGCAAAATAAGCCAGACACAGAAAGAAAAAAAAAAGCCAAGTGGCAGGGATGAACTTCCTCTTTAGAGAGATCGAATATATCCTAAAACAATACTGGCAGTTTCATTGCATTCAGTTGCCCACCAGAACTTAACTGTAAGACCCTATTGCTGAAGACACTACATACCTGAGTCACAGACCAAAGAAAGAGAAATCAACATGGCACTGACCTTGAAACTCCATCTCTGCTGACTAGCTTTCATAATACTAGAAGATGCTATGCATGCTATTGGCAGAGAAAGGTAAACATTAGACTTACTCAGCTGTGAGCCCTATGAGCTACAGTAACAGTAGGCTTGGAAAAATATGCTCATTGGTGCAATAGTGGCACGAATACTATGGGAGTAACCAACCACCTTCTAATTGTGTTTAAATCTCACTTCACAAGATGGATCCATAACTGACACTGTTATCTGGGCCAAGAACCTGTGAGTAGACAGATTACAGACCATAGGGCAGAACATAATACTATCATTCTGATTAATAGATATATTATCTGACTCATAATGACTTATTGTTATACCCATAGATGAGTGTATCTCTCAAATATCAACAGAGAAGGTTCTTCTTACAGCAGATGGCAATGGACACGGAGACCCACAATTAGTCATCTTGCAGAAATCAAGTGACTTCAGAGTGCTCAGTCCTAAATGGGACACCTATATTGCGCCCTCTCCTTCCAAGGCTCAGTGATCATTGTGGAAGAGGGGGCAAAAAGATCATAATATCTAGAGGTGGGGGATGAATACAAGGAAACTCTGTGGTTTGGGCACCACATGGTAGTACCACATATGAACCCACATCACTTATGACAGTACACATAAGAGCTATGCAACCCAAACCAGACAGGGCCCCAGTATAGATCAAAGAGGTAGGCAAGAAGCCAAAGCCTTAGCTGAAGATGTATTGGAAACTGGTAGATGCTGGGAGAGGGAGAGTCAGTTTTCCTTACTCATGTGATGCTTGGTAGGTTGGCCAGACTCCAAGAGATAGGCCTATACACAAGGGCACTTGAGAAACATAGATTAGATTTCATAGACCTTTAGAAAAATACAAATAGGGACTGGAGAGATGGCTCTGTGATTAAGAGCACTGGCTGCTCTTGCAGAGGACCCAGGTTTGAGTCTCAGCACTCACATGGTAGCTAAGAACCACCTGTAACTCCAATTCCAGGGGAATCATATGCCCTCTTCTGACCTCTGCGAGCACTGCACAACACAGATGCACTTACATACATGCAGGCAATACACCGATACACACACACACACACACACACACACACACACACACACACACAATGGGGATTAAAGATTAAAAAAAATAAAAAAGACTAATAATAGAGGAGAGAAAGTTGGGGAGATAGTAAGGTGGGGGTGGAAAGGGGGGAAGGGATCTATGATAAAAATACATTGTATGAAATTCTTGAATCTGCAAAAACATTTTTTAAATGTGAAAAACTACTACAAAATATAAGAAAATTTCTCAGAACTGATGCACATGACTTAGCAAATGAAAAGGCTGAACACGAATAATGAAAATATACCTCTGCCAAGTACAAAAGAATGACATTTCAGAGTACATGAAACTAATTCAATTATATCAACTTCCAGAGTAAGAATTATCATTTCATAATAGAGCCAGTAAACAAAATGATACTAGTCTCTTTGAAAACAACACTAACGTTCAAAAGGCTAAAGCAATGCTTTTCTAAACAAGGGAGTAAAACACAGAGGAAGGCATCTCTCAAGGAAATCTCACTGTATTATGTTTTTCTTTGCAACACATTTTTCATAACCTTTTGCTCCACTGTTACTTTCTCTCACTGTCAACTTCGATAAGAGTCTGGAGCTGTAGGTATGACAGGGCCTGAATTCTAACCTGTCTCCAGATTCCACCTAACAAGTTAGTTCATTGCTTTTCAACAAAAAGTGTATGTATTAATTGTATGTGTGTGTGCGTGTGTGTGCACATGTGTGCATACCACAACATACGTATGGATGTCAGAGGTCAATTTTCATGAGTTAGAGCTCTCCTTCGACCATATGGGTTCCAGTGATCAAATTCAGGTTGTGATGGTCAGTGGCCAAGCGCCTTTATCTTCTGAGCCATTTTGCTGACCCAGCTCATACCTTTGAATATCCACTAAAGTTCTCAGAACATGGGCAGAATACAGTGAAATTATTTGCTTAAACATAACATGAATTGTCAGCAGTGGGTGAAAGAGACAGAGACATAGTTCTAAGCTGTTACCTGAAGTAATCTAAAAAATTCCTTTAACCTTTGGGGACCGACCTTGACGCAGATAAAACTGGTTCCTTGGCTTCAGTGGAGAAAATGATTTTAGGGAAAACCAGCATTAAGAAGAATTTGGATTTAACAAGATACACACACACACACACACACACACACACA
>NW_008344634.1:460796-472642 GCF_000622305.1 Nannospalax galili
ATTTTTTTAAAGAAAGAGGTACCTGGAAAGAAATAAGGCATACCCCAGTGTATGGTGTGGGCTTCTCTGGGAGAGAAATTAAAACTCCCTATAACTAAGTTATGACAATAGTAATATGTAGGATCTTGGTGAGTCTCAAAGCTATTTTCTCCAAGTGTTACTAAAGAACCTAAATCAGATCACATGGTAGTTTCTGAAAGGCATGTTACAGGTTTTTAATTGATAACGTGAAGGTGTAGAGCTTAGGAATGCAGGAAGGTATCTTTTCTGTAAACAAGTTTACTAGCCTTGTTTGAGATTCCCAGAAAACGTCACTGAAAAGAAATTAGACCGTAAATAAGGTCATATATGTTCAGCTTTAAGGCTATTTCATTGCAATTTAAATACATATATATGGAATATTATCTCTGTGCCAGCAGTAGCCTTCACATAAAATGTTTTCAATTGAGCTGGAATTGTGTTTTTAAATGCTTTTTATTTTGTTTTTATGTGTATGAGTGTTTTGCCTGCATGTATGTAAGTGAACTCATGTTGTGCAGTGCCTGCAGAGGCTAGAGGAGGAGGGTGTCAGATCCCCTGCCACAGGAGTTATGGACAATTGTTAGCTGCCATGAGGGTGCTGGGAATCTAACCCGGGTTCTCTGGAAGAATTTGTTTTTAACTGCTGAGCCATCTCTCCAGCCTCTGAGATGGAATTCTTAATTCTCAGCCTGTGAGAGGCTTCAACCAGACTCCACCTCTTTTCCTTCTCATCTTCTGATAATTTTCCCTCTCTTTTGATCTTGCCTTGGAATATCTTGAGGCCAATTCTTGATTGAGTCCTTGTTCCCTTTTGAAAGTTCTTGAACCAGTTCTCCACTGCCTGTGTTTTATTCAGGATTCTGGTCTTCCAAACTCACCAGAATGGGACATGAATCTGCTTACAGCATTCTAGTGCTTTTCTAGCACGAAGTTTCAACCTATTCCAAATTCCTCCTGGAAAATCTGTTCCAAAACTCTAAGAACAGCATGGTCACGTTTGTCTTAGCAGCAGCCCCACTTCTTGGCATGAATTTTCTGTTAGTTATTTTTTTTCATTGCTGTGATAAAATACCAGACTATTGCAACTAAAGGAAGGAGGGAAGGAAGGAAGGGTTTTTTTGGCCAAATATATATATATATGAGAGAGTCTGTAGCTCCAGCTGTCCTGGAACTCACCTTGTAGACCAGGTTGGCCTTGAACTCACAGAGATCCGCCTGCCTCTGCCTCCAGAGTGCTGGAATTAAAGGCGTGGGCTATCATGCCCGGCTTGGCTTATATTTCTTCTAAGTGTATATAGCTTAAACTTTACCAGAATAATGAAGTGTGCTTTTATATTTTCTTCGTCGTGATCGAACCCAGAGCTTTGGGAACACTACGCAGACACTCTACTACTAAACCACACCCATCTCCAGCCCCAAGTTTAAAAAATATAAGTAACCTATTTTTCAAAAATTCTAAAAATTATTTATATTTGTTTCATTTTGGCAGACTTTTTAATTCAAATTAATATCTTAATGTTTTTCCATATTTATATATTATTGTAAATTGCATGTGGAGTGAATCCAACTTTCTTTGTAACATTTTTGTGTTGTCTTTCTTAGCTACATCTATTCTAATGTCATGGAATTTCCCTGATAGCACACGCTTTCCCCTGCCCTGTATGGGTACGTCTGTGAGATATTGACCACACTAGCAGTGTTAGTGGTATACTGAAGAACTTCGTTTTGTTCAGTTCCCCAGGTAAGGTTACGTTTCCCAGACAGGCAACAACTGTTGCAAAAAGATTCTTTCAATATTCATTCACAAGTGGAGGGATGGTTAAGCAATTAGATCCAGGTAAATTATCTGTTGCTCTGTAACAAATTGCTCTAAAACTTTGTTTCTTGAGCTAACAGTAACTTTCTCATGATTGTTATTTCTCTTGATTCTATGGGCTGATCAGGATTAGCCAGGCAGTTATATTGTTCCACATATTATAAAGTATAAAGTGAAGTCATTCCAGTGGTTACATCATGGTATAACTTAATCTCCAGCTGAAATGACCAACTTGAAGTCTCATTCTTCTGGGCCTCTCTCCATTTGGCTGTTCATGTTTAAAATCTTGCCTGAGCTTCTTCACAGCCATGGCTATTCCCTTTCAATAGGAAAGGATCCAACAGGACATGACCCAGTCTACAAACACTTATGAAGCCTTTGCTGCATTTCATTTACTAAGGTACCATTGGCCAAGCACACTACATAGTCACACCCCAGACTCAGTGTGGGAGGGACATTGTATTAGCTACTTTTCCATTGCTGTGATAAAACACCATGATCAAGGAAACTTAGCCAAGGAAGGGTTTATTTGGACTTAAGGTTCCAGATGGATACAAGTCCATTATTGTGTGGGGCATGTTAGCAGAAACAGGTGGAGCAGAGAGTTGAGAGCACACATCTTCAACCACGCTGGGGAAGCAGAGAAGTTAAAATTCAAGGTGGGGCAAGGCTATGAACTCTCAAAGTCCCCAGTGATGTGCTTCCTCCAGCTAGGCCATACATATCTTCTAAAGGTTCCATGACTCTCCCCAAACAGTGCCACCAATTGTCCAAGTGTTCAAACACTTGAGCCTATAGGGAACACTTCCCATTCAAATCACCACAGTGTTAAACAGAAGTTATCAATTGGTAAGTTGTTTATTGAAGACCATAAATGTAAAAGTCCTTCAGAAGGTTAGTTCTTGTCTATAGCCACACGTGGTCGCTGTCAGTCTCTGTTATTCTACAAGAGCATAAACCTGGTTCATGTTTCACTGACGCTACTTTTGGTCTTGGATTGTAATTTTGCAATTTGGATTCTGTATCTGTTTTTTTTCCTCTTTAACCTACAGCAAAAACATTGTTTAATTTATATTATACTTACCTTTCTATTTCAGGCAAAACAAGGGAGCCACAAAATAATAATTTAAAATGTCATATTGCTGGAAATCAGCCTATCAAGCACAAGGTTTTCTTCAGGAAGAACCTCTACCAGTTTTCTATAATTTTCACTAAAAGTGCCATATTTTGTCCACACCCCTTCCTTATCTCTTCCTTGCATAATTTCACAAATTTATCCACTGAACAATCATCTCATGCTCCCATATCTTTATTCACTTTGTTCTTGAAATGACCTTGCTGTCAAGTTGTATGGACACCCTCTACATAGTTTCCTAGCTAAATGCTGCCAGACAGAAACACTCTTTCCCTTGGAACTCTCACCATTTTTTTTCATGCATTTGCCTTATGGCACTTAGCACTTCATTTTATCAAAGATAGTTTCATATGTTTTAATCGCATCTTAGCTTTGGAGTAGTATTCATGCCAGGTTTTTCTCTTCATTGTGCCTTGAATATAGATAACAGGCTCTCAATATATGTGTGATGCCTTCCCACTCCAAAATTACTCAAGGGATTTTACTTACATTTGAATTTGCAAAGAACTGAATTGCAACGGAAGATAATATCCACATTTATTTTTACATATATTCAATTTAGGCCATTAAATGGGACCACAAGCACTGACTGCCTTCATGATTTAGGTGTAATCAGAATATACAGCACATAAAAATGTTCTAATATTTGTGGCTTCTAAGAAGACTCTCATTCAGTCCAAATACTACAATTAAAATAATCTCCACATTTATGTCTTAATTCTGTACAATATTCTTTTGACTTTTAGAAAATAGCCTTGCATGAATATTGTTGCTTAAGATGTAAATGACTACAAATGAATCTGTAACTGAGTGCAATGGGTATGCATCTTTGTAAGTGCAAAGCCAAAATAAACATAGCCAAGACCACCAGTAGTGGAAGAAATAGTTATCACCTGCAGCAGAGAAGGAGAACATGAGAGTCATTTCCAAAGCCATGCTCTCTTTGAACAGAGGTCAGGTCAAGGATTTTATTCAGAGCTTATAGTATTCATGTAGGGGTTGGCTCATTCCTAAGCATGCTCAGTTTAAAATCAGGGAAATCCAAGTCATGGAAAGGAATGCTTCTAGACACGCTCAGCTTGCAGTGTAAAGTTTTGGTTGAAAATAAAGGAAAGGATACTTTGAATGCTCATTGACACAGAAGTCTGCCCCTGGAGGTGCCTACCGTGCTTTCGTGGCTAACACAACTGTGTACTCATAGGAAATTACAAATCCTTGACGATGAGAATCATCAAATGCTCAGTGCCTAGGATGGAGGGTAGAGTGTGATCCTGCAATGCCCAAATACCGTCAAAGTACCAAAGTGGAAGTAATTGATTCTCTCTGGAGGCTCGGAGATGGTATCATAACAGAAAAAGAAGAGGGGGAGGCGGAGGAGGAGGAGGAGCAACTGAAATCTTCATGGGTCAATAGGCTTAGGCCAAGAGCTGGCAGTAATGGTAGTGGTGAGGTTCCTCAGAATGGGATTTGTGCTCCAAAGGGCAGGAAGAGCAGTGCTGGGGAATTGCAAGTACCAACGTGAAGAGTGGTTGACTGCCAGAACCATCACATTTATTTATTTATTCATTCATTCATTCACTCATTCATTCATTTAATTTAATTAATTAATTTATTTATTTTGGTCTTTTTGAGACAGATTGTCCCTGAAGCCCCCCAGCTGGCCTGGAACTCACTCTGTAGACCAGGCTGGACTTGAACTCACACTAGTGCTGGGATTAAAGGTGTATGCCACCACGCTGGCATCACATTGATTCTTTCATCTTCCTGGCCAAATACCACCATAGCTTGATGCCCCAGGCCTCAAGGCACTTTTAGCTGAGGCTTGAAACAGCTTGTGCGAGAATTCCAAGTCACACCTGAGATGTTTCCCATCTCAATTGCAGTGTTGTAAGATAAAATACAAAATCTGAACTTTTTAAAGGAACATCCTCAATATTTGGGGCATATATAAAAATATTGTTCTGAAATTCAAAGTTGACAATTTCGTTTTGATTTACTTTGATATATATATATCTACCAGAGTAGTAAGCAAGAACCAGCGTGGTTGATTCTGCTGTGGCATTGATCACAGAATGCCACCCTGACCCCGACTTCTTCAAGCCTTCGTCACCCATGTCCCTTCAATCAGAAGGAAGCAGGGAACCAGCGTCCAGAAACGGGACGCTGTAACTAGGCAACCAGGGTGCGTCCGCCGGGGACTTCCGCAGCCTTCAGTAGTCGTGCGCCGGCGCGCGCTCTCTGACGCTACAATCCCGCGCAGAAGAAGGGGGACGAACGTGCGTAACTAGTTCACGTGATCTCAGAGCCTCTGCGTGATTGGCTGTTTCGGGGGCGCGGCGCTCGGTCGCAGACTCCTCGGATTGGTGCTTTGGAGCACCGGGGCGGGATCCAGGCTACAGCCGCGGGAGGTCCGGACGGAGGCAGCCATGGGACTCCCGGGTAAGTGTGCGTCTGGGCTGTCCTTTCCATCACTCTCGGCTTCTTTTCGACTGGGTTGTGCGGTTCCCATAAGTGCGTGGCAGGCTATGGAAGGGGTGAAGTCCACCTGGCTTGAGGCCTGCAAGTCGGGTCGGAAGGTCTCAGGGGTTGAATGGGGCTGAGGGTGCCTAACGGCTGGAGCCGGTTCCTAGGTTAGAGCAAGGGACTGGAACCTCCGAGATGTTTCTCCTCCTCCCTTTGGATCTGGCCAGACCTTGCCTGATCCCGGAGGTGTAGCCGATGGACTGGGTCTGACCCCCTCTTTGCCTCTAGTGTACCCCAGCTACATCTCAAGGAGGGATTTTTGCGGACTTCCTCTGCTCAGGGTGGAAGTACCATCCTTTGGACCCCCAAACCTTCCTCTGATTCCGCCTAAGGCTCCTCCACAGCCTCTACTAATGAGAGTTGGAAGCTCTCTGGCCATAATCGAGAATTTTGAGGTCTTGATTTTATCATTCACGTCGCTTCGGTGGGGACATTAGACAACCGCTCAACTTATAAAGTGGCAGAGAGGATTCCCCCGATTTGTACGCCTCCCTTCAGCTATAAAAGCTAAGATTCGGTGATTACGCAATATGTTGCGCTTTTACGCAATTAAGATTTTTAGGTTGTGATAACCTGACAGTAGGCAGACTCACCTCGAAACGTTGGAGGTCAGTGACAAAATTTCAGAAAGTTTCATTCGGTTCATTATTTCCTGTTTTCCTTCTAATTCATCTTTTAAAACTGAATAGGACTAGAGGTTCAGGTTTAGAGGACAAACCTCAGTAAAGCAATATTAACCATTAACCATTGAAAAGTGTTAATTGACACCTTTTTTTTTTTAAACTAACTTGATGTTTTCCCTGTTTTTCTTTTGCTTGCAAACTTGATCATACTTTTTTCATTTGTTTTTCCCTTTTCTGATTTATGGAACACCTCCCCCCCCCCCCCGTTGCCCAGTCTGACCTGGTCTGCCTCCCAAGAGAGAACTGACAGTTAAAAACCTGAACATATAGTTTGTAGGTGAAATTAAAATAGAACTTTAGAATGGTTTTCCATAGAATTCTTGCAGCCTTACAGAATTAAGATAAGGAAGTTTTGTCAGATCTGCAAGGCTCTGTCATTAAAAGCCTAAGAATTTATAGAATTGAATATTGAATGGGCATTTCATATCAACATGACTGTCCAGGACCCGTAAAGCAAATATTTCCTACCGTAGATGTAGGAAATACTCCACACATGTAGCCCAAGTCTAGTTCTGTGTTTATTTTCAGACTCTACGCCAAAGGGAGGGGCTCTCATGAAGGAAAGCCTTACATAACTAAAAGAAAGGTTAAGGGAGTCAAGTGAAGGGAGCAGTTTTGAGTATCACCATCCTTGAATAAGGAAGGAGAAAATGGGTTTTCTACAGCACGAGTTCCAGGTAACACTCGAAAAGGGTGCTCTCAAAATTCTAGCTCCAGGTATATTTCCATGCCAATGACGAAACTAGTACTAGCAGCACTTTAGGAGAACTGGATCCAGAGCTAAGCTCTGTAGCAACCATCAGAAAACTTTCTGTAAATAGGCAGATGGCAAATATTCTGGGCTCTGTGGTTTATATGGTGCCTTTCAGATCTATTCTGCTATTGTAGCACAGGAGTAGCCATTCACATAAATGAATGGGAAAGCCTGTATTCCTATAACTTTCTAAAAACAGATGGAGCAGTCTAATTAGATTCAGATCCTAGCCTGTTTTTGTATTCCTTTTTGCATAACAGACCTGAGCAAAAGCAACCTGCATAGTGATATAAAACAACAGCCATTTTTCTATTTTTCACCATTCTGGAGTCTGCTCGACTTTGCTAGTTTTCTTAGACTTTTGCTATAGTTTTCTTAGACTTTTCAGTTGTCACTGAAGAGGCTGCATTTAGTCCAGAGTTTGGCTAGGGACTGGGCCTAAGTAAGAATATAGAGAGGGCTGGGCTCCTGGCCCTCCACATAGTTTGAAAGCTCTTTTCATGGTCTCCTCCATGTCCTTCTAGCCCAATAGCTAGCTAGGTAACTTACGCTGTAACATAGGAAGCCAAGGGTGCAAAAGTGAATGTCACCAGGTCTTTCACAGGCTCAAGTCAGAGATTTGCACTTCACTTCTACCATGTCCTGTGGTGTAAATCAGGTCTTAATACAACGGAGAGTCCAGGGTACACACCTGTAATCCCAGTACTCAGGAGCCACAGGCACGGAGGATTCTGAGTTCAAGTCCAGCCTGGGCTACATAGCTAGAACTTGTCTAAAAGAATATGGGAACCGGGAGATGATCACCCATGAAATAGACTGCCACATGGTGTTACCTCTAACTTCTCTAAGCTTTCTGCTTTCCATTTCTATGATAGAGTCGATATACTTTCCATTTTTGTGGTAGAATTGATACCTTGTTATAGGTTATAGGTCTCAACTAGACTATGGTAACATAGAACACTCAGTCTCTAGTGTGGATATAGAATGACTTTATAAGTAGAGGCAGTGATAACAGTACAGGAGAGAGAGAGAGAGAGAGAGAGAGAATGAGAGAGAGAGAATGTATTTAAATATCAGAAAGTTAGTTTCTTACTGTCACAAACCATTATATACTGTGGCTTAACAAACATTTAAAATTATGTGTACGGACTAGGGAGATGGCTCAGCAGTTAAGAACACTGGCTGTTCTTACAGAGGACACGGGTTCGAATCCCAGCACCCACATGGCAGCTAACAACTGTCCATAACTCCAGTTCCAGGGGATCCAACAGCCTCTTCTGCCCTCTGCCAGCATTGCATGACATGGGTGCACTTACCTACATGCGGGCAATGCATGCATACACATAAAATAATTAAAAAGCAAATAAATAAAAAATAAGATTATGTATAGCAATAGTTTGGGAGCTAAATTAAGGCCTTACAGACTGTAATTTGTGTTATATGGCACATGATAAATGCTAAGCAAGTAAATGATGTTAAATGAATATGGTCATGACATGCTTTGTTTTTGTTTCTAAGAGAAAAACTGAAAAATTACCTTAACATTGAAACTTTCTAACAGGCTTTGGGATTCGGGGTGTGATATGACTTGGAGATGAGATCCTATGTTTCTCTTTCAGGTGACAGAAGACACAATTCTTAACTGGGTTGCTCTGAGAACAGATGTCTGAACCATCTCATCATGGCCTGTAGAGGAGTAGATGGGCGTGGGCAGCCTCCCTCAGGGACACTTTCTTGGTCTGGCCCTCCAACTTTTTCCGCCAATAGTACCCACGCCCATAATGTATGCATGGTTTCTGACTTTTTCTACCCAAATATGGGCGGCGTGGAAAGCCACATTTACCAGCTCTCTCAGTGCCTGATTGAAAGAGGGCACAAGGTCATAATTGTTACCCATGCTTATGGAGATCGAAAAGGCATCCGCTACCTCACTAATGGCCTCAAAGTTTATTACTTGCCTCTCAGAGTCATGTACAACCAGTCTACGGCCACAACTCTCTTTCACAGTCTGCCATTGCTCAGGTACATATTTGTTCGGGAGAGAATTACGATAATCCATTCCCACAGTTCTTTTTCTGCCATGGCCCATGATGCTCTCTTTCACGCCAAGACAATGGGGCTCCAGACAGTCTTCACGGACCATTCCCTTTTTGGATTTGCTGATGTCAGCTCGGTGCTTACAAACAAGCTTCTAACTGTGTCTCTTTGTGATACAAACCACATCATTTGTGTCTCTTATACTAGTAAGGAAAATACTGTACTAAGAGCAGCACTGAATCCTGAAATAGTGTCTGTCATTCCTAATGCTGTAGATCCTACTGACTTCACTCCAGAACCATGTAGGAGGCATGATAGTGTAATAACTATTGTTGTTGTCAGCAGACTTGTTTACAGAAAAGGTAATGAAACAATAGCTCAATTTGCATTGAAGACTTTTCTTATAGGAAACTGTTCAATATTTGTATATGATGATTGTTTGGCTTTTCATTTTGTTTGTTGGTTTTATAATGACACGAACTATTGCAAAGAAGTATCAGATATTGTTTTGTGCATCCAAGAAGATAAATTTTTAGAGAGGCAGGGAATGGCTGCCCCCAGCCTTTGATATTTTAATGGTTACTGAACAAAATAAAAAGCAATGACCAGATTTTCATTAATTGGTAAGATCTTTTGAAAAATTAAGCATTCCCTACGCAGGTGGTCAGAATAGAATGTGCCTAATGACGTTTTCTTCTTGATTACAGAGGCAGTGTTTCCTTTCTTGCAGATGTTTTAGAGACTAAAAATAGTACAATGATGAAAACTAAAACCAATCATAACTTTTATTCAGAGATGAGCCTGATGAATATTTTCATTGATAATTTCTTGTCTTTTTGGTATATGTACACCTTCAAAATCAGTGGGTTTTGGGGGGTACACTGTGGTCTTGTGGCACATTGCTGTCTTGTGGCATGCTTGTTTCATTTAGCCACCTACAAGACACAAATAATGTCAGGCAAGAGATGAAGGAAAAGAAGTGGATGGCCCAGGGTCAAAACATGGCTCATCACCAATCAAGGACAGGTTGCCTAACAACTCTGCCATTTTTCTATTTATTTAGGTAACAACTGATCTTTTGTGATGGTTTAATGATAGCTCTTATAAAGAACTTTACCTAGGTTATACTCTATACCTGTCCACTGTTATCCCAGGGGATTTTTTGTTGTTGTTAGTTTTTAGAATGTCTGTGGCACTAGACGCCTGCAACAAGCTACTTATTAACTTAGAAATAGTCTTCTGAGTGCTATTTGAAAACTTGTCCTGTAGTCAGAAATAGCCTTTAGGGTTTTTTTTTGGGGGGGGGCATCAGTAAAAAAAAATCTATAAATGTTCCTTAACTATTTGAATTTAAAATGCTATTCAACACATGTTGAACTGAAGGTCATTTGCTTTAGAACTGTTTGATTTGAAGGTTGGCTCACTGAATCTGTATCACAGCACACGGTCACCTTTATAGAGCATACCATTACTACCTTGGGTTTCAGGTTTGTGTGTGGAGGGCCCTACACGTGTTTGAAAAACCATGCTAGATTTTTAATTTGCTTTCAATTTTATTCACCAGTTTAAGTCACCCCTCATCTGACAGAGACTTTTGTCCTCAAGCCATTTAGCTTTCATAAAAATTTGTTGTCCGCTTATGTGATATTTAATTAAATCATTCAATATAGTCACAAGGAAAATGGGCATGACATGGATTTATGAAGGAACACGAACAAAGTCGTAGTGAACATAAAGCTCAGCCATGTACCGGCATATTAGGGAGTAGACCATGGTCCTGTAATCTGTGTAGATGATGTTTGTAATGGTTATAAATGGCTCACAACACAAGTATTAGTCAGAAAACTTGAACTCAGCAACATTTTCTGAGATGAAGGAAATTACATGCTCCTGTTCTTTAATCAAGAAGATGTAAATGGAATTCTTTATTATGAATCTCTCTTGGAATACTGGTGATGTGTTTATTGTAACTAAGAAAATGTGCCTGATTTCTTTTTTAACTGAATCGCGTACTTTGGTAGGATAGACTAGAAAATATCGTGGTGTCTGCAGTCAAGGATCAGCAAAATTAATCACTTGCACAAGGGTTAAACCTACCTTCACTTCATTTTTGTGGTGTTTCAATGATCTGGGCTAACCACGAGTGGAGTAAAAGTATGGCCTTTCCTGTTTCTAGTTCAAGAACTCAACAAATAGCCATTGAACCTTCTCTGTAGGCCAGGCGCCTTATAAAGACATACACAGGCGCCAAGGGTTCAAATGCAACCGATTATGACTAGTAATAATCAGATGCATACAGATTAGAGATGCATGTGCCAACATCTCAGTGTTAGTAGCAAAAAGAATGAGTCTTTCTATAAGGAACAATATATTCTAAAATGAAATGGAGATCTTTTTTGAAGGTTAAAAATTCATCAAATTTTATGTCTTACAGGGCTTATATGGAGTTCAATAATATATAACTGTAGTAATACAACTGTGAAGCTAGAAACTTACACCCACTTGTTAAAGAGATGTACTCTTGCTCTGGAGTGTCTTACTGAATATGTTAAAAGCTGTAGTGAAATGCTTCTAATCATGTAGTCATTAAAAAATTTTTTTAAATAATGATAAAAAAATAGTTCTTCAAAGCATAAAAATTTGCTCCTTAGTATTTTATAGATGTGAAAAACATTACCATGGAAATCCACTTGACAACTTTATATCCATGCTCAGATGCCAAGGAGCTCAGAAAGTAACTGACTGTGACTAGAAATAATCAGATATATAGAGATTAGAAATGCATATGCATCTTAGTCTCAGTTGTATTCAAAATGAATTTTTCTGTATGAAACTATGTATTTTAATAATGAAATGGAGATCTTTTTCAAAGTTTAA
>NW_008344634.1:472655-488691 GCF_000622305.1 Nannospalax galili
GAATATTGTGTAACTATAACAATTCAAGTGTAAAACTAAAAATTTACCACCAGTTTTGAAAAAGATTCATCTTAGCTCAGGAAATTGTTATTGAATATGTCAATGCTGTTGTAATGAAATGCTTCTTCTAAGTATGTGGTTATTAAATAAATAATTAACTGGAAAACAAAAAGTAACATCATGAGAAGGAAAAGCCACATCTGTAGCCTAAAAGTTGAGCAGTTACATTATTGGTCCATTCCTTATTGGTAAAATAATTCTTTTAGGACATATTCAGTGGACCAGATCTCAAAGTCCGTTGAAGTAGACTAAGTGAGAGGATAAATCCCAGTTGTCTTTGGCCTGCTTTCTTGTGGAAGGGGTTGCCTTCTGAGCCCTCTTCCCTGGCATTTGTTTTTCTCTCAGGCTTTCCCAGTGATCTTTGTGTGTGCAGGCACACCCTGCTTCTTACCTTAGTGGTAATGACAGCTTAACATTTATATTCTACAGTTGATAAAGCCAGTGCATGGTACAGTACCTCACTTGACCCAACAACTGTAGGGTAGATGTTATCTGTGTGTAACAGACAAACAGACTCAGAGAGGGTAACTCACTTACCCAGGTTACACAGTAAATAACAGAAGTCACCAACTTGAGTCCATCTCTTGAATTAAGGTTTCCTTGTGCCCCTACCCTCAGCCTGGCCACTGTTATCCTAGAAAAGATTAGAAGATTCTAGAAAACACTATTAGATTGAGCTGTAAAGTCAGTTTGAAAGTGATTAGTGAATGTAGCTGTTGTCAACAGTTATGATTATTGCTTCATTTTTTTAAAATTGAAGAATGGTCTCAATGTTTTATTAAGAAGGAGGGGAAGGGGGAGAAGGAAAGGAAAAAGGAATGGAAGGATGCTAAATGTCAAAAGGCAACAAGCTACTTCCTGGTTATCTAGAAACCAAGTTTTTCTAGAATTGAAACAAAGATAGCTAATGAGACACTTTCAAAATTCAGAAAAACTACATGTGAATCTATTTTCGGTATATATAATCATTTTGAAAATGCCAGTGTAGTTTACTTAATGAATTCTACCTTGAATTATTTAGTAAAAGTGGACCTATATACAGTCTCCCATGGTGTATTTTATAATAGATCTATCTATGTGAAGAAGCATATGTAAATGTGTATGTTCACTCAGCTCTAAGTGAATGATTTCATGTTTGTTTATGACTGAACATGATTTGTATCCACTGATGAACTAAATTCCCAAAGAGCACTAGCATTACCGTGGCTTTAGATAGCCACATTTTAGACCAGTAGGGCATGATCTACTTTATTGTTTTATGTTACCTGAGATTATGCTTACATATTATAGGAAAATCATTTTGTTCTCTTTTTAAAAAATGAACCAAGATACAGCTTTAGTTTTGTGGACTTACAGTGACCTGACGGTTGAAATTCCACCACCCTCGTTTACGAGGGCTATGGGCTCCAGCTGGTTTGGATTTGGCGATTTTAAATTATGGTGACATTGTTGTTCCATTATAAAATTCTGTTTAAACTATAGTTTGAAGAAAGTGGGGGCAGCACTTAGATTTTGCTGCTCAACTCTTCCTGTGGCAGGAAGTGGAATTAGACTGATAGGATTTTATAGCTGAAGGAGATTTAATTACATATGTCTCTGCATTTAATAGGCCATGATGAAAGGGTTGACTGGGCCAATAAAAGAGCTGGGTCAAGACCTAAATTTCCAGGCAGCTGTGTACCCTGGAGAACACTAACTGAAATTTCAACCACCTTAATTACCCCCTTAAATACCAATACCTTAAGTAGGCAGTATGCACAAGTGAAGTAATTAAAGAATAGGAGATTGAAACAGAAGTGTGGATATTTTGGGTGTGTGCCAGGAACAATACATGTCAGGGTCCATATCTTAAAGCATTGTAGCTCTTGGGAGCTAATGGCACTTTGAATGATTCCACCCTGCTGGGTAAAGTTTAAGGGAGTTCATTTGTCTACTTCGAAAGGCTATAGCTAATACTTTAATGAGTAGATTCTTGAAAACTAATGATTTTTAAAAGGTTAAATACTAATATTTCCAATATTCAATTTTATAATTTCAGGGACTGATTTGCTTAGTGGTATAATACCTGTACTCTGTCAGAAATATCAAGAATTAAATTTCCTAATTGGAGGAGAGGGACCAAAGAGAATCATTTTGGAAGAAGTACGGGAAAGATACCAACTACATGACAGGTATTAGTGGCTTCTGTGTCATTGCGGGTGAGAAAATGTCAGTTGTCTGTCTTTGGTTTTGACCATACACCTACCTTAAGTGTGCTGCTGTTTCTGTTCATGAGGTATAAAAAAGACAAGGCATGGTTTTGTGAATTTACATCAAGTGAGAAAGCTTATTAGGATGCACAATTTTATTTTTCCATTAGCCCACTATTATTCAGTTTGCGGACAGTTGTTTAAGGCATGATGATAGGCATGAAGGTGGGAATTGGGGGCATTCTGATTGGAAATGTTTTCAGATTATAACACTCCAAGTGTGTATTTACGAGGTACCAATTTTAGAAGGGTTATTTTCCTGTTTAGAAGTGGCACTTATAACATTTTGTTATAAAAGTGTATTATATTCACTAAATAAAGATTAAACTATGTGGCGTGAAACTCAGTAGGTTTCTAAAACTGTTTCTTTTCCATTGATGTTCGGTGATAACATATCTTTTGAGTAGAAAATGTGAGCATCAGTTAAAAATCATACAAACAGCAGACTTATCTTAAGTTCTCTTTTTTTACCCCCTTTCTTTCTCTCCCTCTCATTGCAAAACTTAGGGTGCATCTTCTGGGAGCATTAGAACACAAAGATGTTAGAAATGTCTTAGTTCAAGGACATATTTTTCTTAACACCTCCCTCACTGAAGCGTTCTGCATGGCGATCGTGGAAGCAGCCAGTTGTGGTTTGCAGGTAAAAAGTTTTAAGGGCTTACGTTGTGGGAGTTCTGTATTTGGATTACTTGCTGAAGTAATATTTTTAACTTGTTCTTTTGCTTTTCCTGAGAAATAGCTATGGTGGATCATGTGCTCTTTTTGGTCTTTTTAAGGTTGTAAGTACCAAGGTTGGTGGAATTCCTGAAGTACTTCCAGAAAGTCTTATTATTTTATGTGAGCCTTCAGTAAAATCTTTGTGTGAAGGATTGGAAAAGGCTATTTTCCAAGTGAAGTCGGGGACATTGCCAGCTCCAGAAAATATCCATAATGTAGTAAAGACTTTCTACACCTGGAGTAATGTGGCCGAGAGGACTGAAAAAGTATGTCACGTGCTGAGAAAAGATTGTCTGAACTCCTACTTGCTGTTTTGTGTGCACATTTGCTTTTGTTTACATACAAACTTGCCATTTCTGGTTGTAGTTAAGTTTGTGAACTCCAAGTGAAACAAAGAGAATTATTCATGTGTTAGTTTTGATACACGCCAGGCTAAGTTTCTAGATAAATCACTGCCCCCGGAGTCTGAAAATAGTATTGCTAGAGTCTAGTCTCCTCATTAAACTGTTACTAAATAAATTACAAAATTTTTTAGAAGTTAAAATTAGAAGCAAAACTAGTATATTATGTTGAGGTTGTTTATAATTCTATAGCATATAGTGCCTTTAGCACATACATAGGTAGACAATTGTAGCTACTTTGTAACTTGTGAATACTTAATTCAGAATACTTGCTGAAAAGTCTTGTGCTTTTGCTGACAACTGTGATATTCTTTTATTTTCTTAAAGATTTATCACTTTTGGTAATGACTATGATGATTTTTTTCCTTAAAGATTTATTTATTTTTATTTTATGTGTATGAATATTGGTCCTGAATGTATGTATGTGCACCACATGCATGCAGTGCTCCAAAGAGACCAGAAGAGGGCATCAGATCTCCTGGAACTGGCGTTTTGGACCTTTGTTAGCCATGTGGGTGCTGGGAACCCAACTGGGTCCTCTGTAAGAGCAGCCAGTACTATTTAACTGCTGGGTCATCTTTCCAGCCCACAACTACTATTCTCCAGGAAAAGAGTTTTGCAACTCTAGGCTGATCAAGAATATATTAGAATTCAACCTATACATGAAAAATAAGAAGAATCACAAATATGAAAACAACAGTAGAGAATTTTCCAAAGGGACAGGTACAGGATATATAGGTTGACACCCGGAGGCAAGAGAGGAGGGTTGTGGAAAATGCTTCTGGGTTTTGACCTTAGCACTACATTTACTTTACTTATCCTCATCCTTCAGGTCCTTCTTGGGATGACTTCTGCCTCGTTCCTCTCGTTAACCATGTGCCAAACTGAAGGGAAATAAGTCACTTTCTTCCTGTGTAGAAATCCAGAACCAGAAAGACAGCTCGGTGGAGAATGGAGAGGGTCATAGTTTAGTCTAAGGTTTTATGCTGTCAGCATATTTAGTGGAACAGTGAGTTTCTAGCCTGGAGTAGGAAACACTTTAAATCTGTCTTTCTGGGTTTGAATTATAAGTTCGCACACATAATGGAGCTATGTTTGAATCTAAGTTCCAAAATATCTCTAAATATGGTTGAATAATATATGTTCAGTAATAAGAGATTTTTGGAAAATTGATAAATCTTTTGGTTTAGTTTCTGAGTTACTGACCTTGTAGAAGTCTTGAGCTAGCTCCACCTATTAAAAAAATAGCTACCTTTTCCCGTGGAAGTTGGAATTGAATACTAATTGCCTGTGGGTGTGTATGTCAGAATCACTTGGATAACCTTTTCAGACTCTGTCCCCTCCATCTTCCTGCTCACTTAACTCCCCAGCCACTCCTTAGATTCTGATGTGTTCCTGTGGAGCAGGAATGAAATTTGTCTTATAGTTGGCAGGGATATTTGGCCAAACAGGTTTTTTCGGTGATCTTGGACTCCACCCTGAGTTAGAATCACAGCCCTGCAAATTGTGACTTGACTTGTCAAAATATAAACCTGAAAACTCTGAGCTATTATATGTAAGAAAATCAGGAAAGAACTGTGGTGACACTTTGTTAGCATATGGTAAAGGAACTAATTAACATTTTTTGTAAGGATAATTTTTTTAAGTTGTGCTTTGAAGTAATAGTGAAGCATCCGTGTATGTATACATTTGCAAAAATAAAGATATAAATCTAGCCACAGATGGTGCTTTACACTTGGAATTTCAGCACTCAAAAGACTGAGGCAGGAGGATAACCATGAATTTCAGGCTAGCCTAGGCTGCATAGTGAGTTCTAAGTCAGTCTCCACTACAAAGTGAAACCCTATCTCAGAAAACCAAACAGAAAAAAAGCAAATTCTCATTTATAATAGATTGTCATGTTCCCTTCTTTGCTGTAAATTATTTGTCAATTAAGATAATAAATTAATCGATCTCAAGTGAAGGTGGATGAACAGGTTATTTTGTAACTGGTCTTCTAACTCTATGTTTTGATCTTTTTCCATTCCTTGTAGTTTGACTGTGTTACTTAGAAAATTGATTATAAAATTTAATTGGGGAGTCAGGTATGGTGGTGTACACCTGTAATTCTAGCACTCAGGAGGTGGTAGGAAAACTAGGAGTTCAAGGCCATCCTCAGCTACAGAGTTAATTCAAGGCCAGCCTGGTCTATATAGCGAGTTCCAGACCAGCTGTGGCTACAGGGAGACTGTCTCAAAAAGACAAAATTAAAATTAAATATAAAGTAAAATAATAAAATAATAAAAATGAAATTAAATGAAATTTAAAAATGAAATAAAATGTTTTTACTTAAAATGTCCTCAGGGTAGAAGACCTAGGTGAAAAGTCCCCATAGCTTTCAAAGCCACTGCTCTACAGAAGAACTTACATCGAATGCTGTAACTTTCTTGCATTCATAAGGAGCTGGTTTATGTGTCTAATATTTTTGAGTTGTGGGATCAGCAGTGTTTTCCAAAGCGAGTCATCTACTACCAGTTCTCAGCAGTCAACTGTTTTCCTTACGAGGGCTTCATTTGTGCTGCCGGCTAGAATTTATCCTGTCTTCGTTATCTTGTATTTGCAACATGTGAAATGTTTCTCTGTGTCTCACCATCCACACTCAGTAACATGGATAGCCTTGTGCAGCTATTGAAGACAGAGCCAGTATATCCCCACCCCAGAAGCTTCCTAGATGAAAGTGTCCTGCTTGTGTGTGACGTCTTTGAAGAGGAGCTTTCTCTGCTCAGTCAAGGCATCTGCAACAGTGTGCCTGCAAAAAAATTCTTCCGAACTTAGATACTGATATTTCAGAAGTCACCTGAAATCAGTGGTCACCTCCTAGTTCTTCTATCACACAGTGTCTAGCCCAGATTTAAGTACGTGATAAGCATTGAGCTAAGTGGTGATAATGCGTAATGCATGTGATTAAATTCAATAACGAGGTTCACTAATGATATAACTGACAGTAAACACAAGTGATTTCTCTCCACATGTGTTTGTCAAATGTACCTAGTCATTGCTGGTCTTGGAGTCACTGTTTGTCACAGACATATGGTGGCTCAGAGCACTCATGTTTTTTGTTGGCCCTCTCTCCTCCAGGTATATGAGCGGGTATCGAAGGAAGATGTGTTGCCGATGCACAAGAGAGTCAACAGGCTCATTTCTCACTGTGGCCCAGTTACAGGCTACATTTTTGCTTTGCTGGCCGTGTTCAGCTATCTCTTCCTCATTTTCTTGAGATGGATGACTCCAGATTCTATTATTGATGTGGCAGTAGACGCTACTGGGCCAAGGGGAGCCTGGACTCATCAACAGTCTCGTAATAAAAAAGGGGGCAACAATGATGAGGTATCAGAAACCAGGTAGAAACAAGTCAGAGGTCTGAAGCTTTAGACACTATTAACACGATTGAAAGTAACTTTCCTCTTTTGTTTTCGGGTTTCAAAGTTCATTTGGTAAATTATGCTACCTCTGTGTCATTCAGTTGTTTGTTTTTTTGGTTTTTTTTTTTTTTTTAAGAAAGATAAATATGCAATTCCTGAGTGTAGAAACTCTTGCACTTTGAAATTTTAAGGGAGAACGGTTAAACCACTCAGGTATGAAATTTTTCAGATTACTGAAATCCCTCTAGCAGAGATGTTTTAACATTATATTTTGGGAGCTTTGGGTGCTGAAGGGCCAAATGTTTCTGGATCTTTTTGGCCAGTTTTTTAACATTATACCGTTAATCCTACATTTACCAGATGTTTACAAACTTTCTTTAGGGAGGTACCGTTATGTGAACTATTTTAAGACAAGTTCTTGTATCTGTCATTGAAAATGGAATTCATGCTCTTAGATACTTGTTGGGTTCATTCAGGAAGTGTTACATGTAATCTCATTTCTTGAGCAAGATGGTCTATTGGCAGCCAGCATATTAGCAGCACCTGCTACATACGAAGTGTTGCATTAGATGGTTCCTACCACTAAGGCCTAATCAACATGAAGTGGTAAAATAGCCAACATGCCCAAAATGCTCAAGCTACGTAATGCCAGGAAGTCATCGCTGGCATACTCAAGTATTTCTCTGATGTGCTAGTATGCATTTTCCTAGGAAGAACCCTTGTCCTCATGTGTGTGAGTGAAGAGATGCTGCTTTTTAAGTTCTAGGACCGATATCACTGTTGATACTAGTGCAGACAAACCCTCCGCCTTGGCTATATGCAATTGAGTTCCCAGTAAAAATGCCTTTGTGGTTTTTGAGAAGAGCTTAATAGGTGTGCCGTCTCCAAACCAGCTGCTGTTCTGTCCTTTTGATGGAAGTCACTCTCCTTCACCATGGCCTGGCCAATGTCTGATAAGTATTGCCAGTGTACAAAAAGGCTTTCCTCCAGAACATTTTTATTTCTGGCAAATGAAGTCTAAAACTGACGCAATGCCGTCTCTGTGGGTAGATTTTGTTAACTGATCATTGTTGCCCAGAGCCATGGTTTTTTTTCTTTTTTTCAATCCCAAATTATCCCTATGATCTGTATTATTCTCCTTTGAACTCTTTAGAATAAGTTTCTGGGAGTAAAGGACTGAAATCAAAACAGTAAGGCGTTTGCAGTGCACTGGAGTCTATCAGTATTGTGATTCTGTACAGGATTTTGTAATAACAACATTTGCAAAACTTCTTTTTAAAAAGTATCTTAACATGCCTGTTACTTGGTTGCCACTGATATAAAAGAGATATATTTGTGTTTTGTTTGTATGAAAACACAAATGCTAGAGAGTAATTTTTACAATATAGAAGTTAGGGATTCTTTTATCGGAGAAAAATGAACTGGTCCAAACCATTCACTCTTACTAGAATTTTAATGCATTAAGACAGACATACAGATACGAAATAAACAGTGCCAATATTCACAGTACTGTGAAACTGTTTAACATTTGGTTTCCTTTATTCTGCTATACGGTTTTTAAAGGCACACCACAGCACTACTTTTTTTATGTTTGCTTTCAATTTTTCTCAAAATTGTCATCGAATTCTTCAGTTGTCCTTTATTTAAGATGAATATAGGATTTTAAATTACTTATGTGTGTAAATGTGTAATTTATGAATTAAAATTATTTTCCTTTTTTAACAAATGGAAATAAATTTGTTTGTCTGACATAAATAATTTTCAGGCTTCCTGGATACCTTAATTAAAACTGGCCAGTAGGTGGAAAGGAAACATTGTTCGACTTTGCTACTTGAAATTATTTGAAAGTGAAATTAACCTTGATGAGCAATTTAAAAAGATACTGTATTCCTTTTGATGGTACAGTTATACACATAAAACTGGTCTGTGAAAACATGCTCAAGTCTAGAAATAAAGATGAGAATGACATTTTGACATTTTTTTCCATTTGTCTTATTTTGTGGATAGAATATTATTTACTTGTGGACCGTAACACTTTCTCCCTGAGTGGAGTTTAATGTGTTGCTTCATCACTTAGTAAAACAGGAAGTATCCTTCAGATTTGAGCCATGCTCTGTCATCTTTTATTTCTGGAATATATGCTCTTTTGTACTCTAGAAACAACAAGTTCAATTGTACCTTTGTTTCCTGATCCAAATAAGCCCTTGTTTTTCACTGTGCTAGTTATCGAATAAGACAAATGAATACATCCACACACTATTGTGTGTGAACTACGTAATCACACTTTGTATCCCTATTTTGTATCTCACCAGCTGTTTTAAGAGACATTAGAATTTTGACGTTTTTTACAGAGGCTTGGCTTTTCCCCACCCTTTGTGTCAGAAACAGTGGGAAACAGTTATTTTCATTCATATTCGTTTGCAAAGTCAACCAGGGTACCCTAGATGTTTTCTGTTTGTTTATTTATATGGGTTTTTTTTTGGTGTGTGTGTTTGGTTTTGGCTTTTGAGACATGGTTTCACTGTAGCACTGGCTGGCCAGGTACTCACATGCTACCCTCAGATTCCTTCTCAGAGATCCATCTACCTCTGCCTCCCTAGTGATGAAATTAAAGGCATGCGCTACCATGCCTGGCCACTTGGGAGGCAGAGGCAGGCAGATCTCCATGAGTTCGAGGCCAGCCTGGTCTACATAGTGAGTTCCAGGCCAGCTGGGGCTACTGGGAGACCCTGTCTCAAAAAAGACCAAAAAAAAAAGTATTTTTAAAGAATATGGCTTGATCTTGTGGCATGCGTGGTATGCTTAGAGGCCAGAGGACAGTCTCAGGGGTTGCCCCACAGGCTCTATTCACCTTTTTTTTAAAAAAATCAAAGTGGAATATTATTCTATCCTGAACTATTTGACAAATGGAAGAGTGTAATTCAGGTGTAGTTTTAAAAAGTTTTTAAAGAATATTTTATTTATTATTTTTTAATTTTACCTATAGCAGTTAGTGCCTGCAGAGGTCAGAAGAGGGCATTGGATTTCACTGGACCTGGAGTTACAGATGGTTGTCAGCCACCATGTGAGTGCTGGGAATTGAACCCAGGTCCTCTGCAAGAGCAGCCACTGCTCTTAACTGCTGAGCCATCTCTCTAGCCCCCTAAAATTTGTTCTTATTCTGTGACTGTTCCTCACATGTATATAATGAATTGTAGTTGTCACTCCTCATTATCATTTCACATATCCCCTCCCTCTCCCACTGAAACCCTTCTCAAGTTTTCCTCCAGCATTCATGTCCTTTTTGGTGTGACTCTGAGTTTAAATATATTTGTAAGAGAGGGGATGGGAGGCCTTTACTGGAGCATGGGCATCTCATCAGTGGCCACACCACTGAGGAAAATGACACTTCGTCTCCCAGCAACCATTAACTGCCAGTAGTCCCTTAAGGAGCTATTGGGCCTCCTGAGCCCCTCTTACATTCATGATGAAATGTTGATGGACCCCATCTTGTGCAGGTAACCCCAGCTGCAGTGAGTTCATGAGTACAGTGGTTATGTCATGTCAAGCCCCAACGACATTTTTTTGTGGCATATCTCCCCATCCTCCAGCTCTTACATTCTTTCTGTCTCTTCCTCAGTGTTCTCTGAGCCTTGGACAGGGTGTTGAGGGTTGAGCACTCCATTGTCACAGAGTCACTTATCTTTCTCATTTTTTTGGACAGTGTGTCTCACTGGCCTGGAACTCATCAAGTGGGCAGGCTGGCTGGCCAGCAAATCCCAGGGATCTTCCTGTCTCTACCTCCCCAATGCTGGGATTACAGGCATTAAAATTTTTTTAAATTATTTTTTATTTAATTTTTTTGTCTTTTTGAGACAGGGTCTCCCTGTAGCCCCAGCTGGCCTGGAACTCACTATGTAGAACAGGTTGGCCTCAAGCTCACAAATATCCACCTGCCTCTGCCTCCCAAGTGCTGGAATTAAAGGCGTGTACCACCATGCCAGGCATTTTTTATGTGGGTTCTGGAGACAGGATGCAGGTCCATATGCTTTGCAAGGAAGCCCTTTACTAAGCTATCTCCCCAGCCTCAGATTTTTTGATATTATGAAAATTGAAGTTTTATATAGATTTTTTATTTTATAGTACTTTGGGAAGTTAATTTTATTCATCATTTATATTAGGTTCAGTGGATATCAACTATGAGGTTGGGGGGTGGGGTTGTCCTGCAGGAGACATCTTTAAGCTGCCGGTCTGGAGAGCTTTTTTTTGCATTTTTTTCTTGAGTTTTTACAGTTTTCATACAGTATAGTTTGATAACATTTAGATCTGATCACCTCTCCCCCCTTGCCCCCAGCCCAATTTAATGAACTTTCATATATATAATATGGCCTAAAGAGTATGATTTGTGGCCGCCAGGGGGGGCAGTCACGGGACTCGAATGGATTATCACGGAACTGAAAAAAGACCAGGGGACTCCTGCGATTTCTTCACTTCTATTTCTTCACACACGAGTGCCAAAAGTGCAGGCAACACTCTGCTTTTATACTTGCACTCACTGGAGCTACAGCTGAATGTTTACAGAACAGTGAGTAATAATAAAGAGGCTAGAATACAGCAATTTAGTAAAATATAATGAGCAAAATAACTATCACCATAGTATACCTTCTTGGGAGATGAAAGTGTCTCCCGAAAAACTAGGGGAGTACCTGCATTCCAGAGATAACTCCCCAACGAGCGTCCTTGCATAAACTTTCTCATGAGACAAGGCTCTCCAGGCATACATGCTCAAGGTTACTGCTTAATTGACCAAGCATATTTTTAAAGTGATAGGAACACTATTTCACAGTCCCGTCAGTTACCCAATGTCCTTCAGTGTGGATCCATTCACTGGGCCCCCCAAGAATTCCATCCCTGTAAGACACTGTCTTTTCCTCTCCCAGCAGTCATTAAATGCCAAAAGTTTCTTGGATGGGGTTGGGATTTCTTAGCCACTTCCCCTATGTTGGGTTTTTGTCTGGTTTGAGCTTATGCATTGGCATCAAGTGGGTAGAGAGGAGGGTTGCTGCTAAAGTTTCTACAATGCTCTGGAAGCCCCCCCCCCTTCAACAGAATTATCTGGCTCAGAATGTTCATCACGCTGAAACTGATAAACTCTGATACTGCTGATTATTCCACCTGTAAAATATATCATGAACCAAGCATACTTAGCAATAACTTTTTGTGTCCCTCTCAAATAGGATGCTCATGTATAGTATAAAGCTGATCTCAGAAATAGTAGAGCTATCTGTTTGAGCCAATTTTGTGTACACATAACATAGAACGTTCAGGTATGTTTCAAATGAAAACATCAAAACTGAAAAATGTTATGAGTCTGACATTAGAAAAGCATCACTTGTTCAGAGTACAGTTGAAAAAAGCACAAAAAAGAAAAAAAATACTTGTTTCCTTATAGTCCTGTATTTTCTAGCAGGTGAGGTAGGTAGTGAAGCCTTATGTATTAATATCTGTACCTTGAGAGTAGAAAGAATTCAAAGATTAGTGCTGTAATATGATGAAATGGATGAGCTAAACACTATTCTCATGTGTGGCCTTCATAACAGTGGACTGAAACTGTTCTTCAGAAGTAGTCATTCTGGGGCTGGAGAATCATTCATGACTCAGTGGTTAAGAGCACTGACTGCTTTTGCAGAGGACAAGGTTCAGTTCCCGGCACCCACATGGTAGCTAACAACTGTCTGTAACTCCAGTTCCACGGGATCTGGCACCCTTTCTGACCTCCGTGGGCATTGCATTACCTACCTACATGCAGGTAATACACTCATACATATAAAATAAAAATAATGAATAAAATATTTTAAGAGAAATAATCATTCTGATTTGCCAGAATGTTAGGAGAAAGTCTCAATTTTTTTTTTTTTTTTTACTAATTAACATTTATGTAGTTTGTTCTTAAAATACTGTGTTGGTTTGCACCTTCAGGAGATTTAAAAAAAAATTAGAAAGCATAGTCAAGAATGAAAGAAGAAATAGACTGGTGTGCAAGATTAAAAATAAATTCATTTCATTTGTATCAGCCAACTGGTAAGAGACGATTGCCCACCATCACTGATGCTTGAAATGGATGTTCAAGAAAGACCCTTGCTGTAGGAACTTGTCACCGGTAGAATTACCAGAGTAGTTTTAACACTTCAGTCACTTTCAAACTTTTATTTGGAGAGTCATCTAAGGTACAACTTATATTAAATTACCATATAGCAAAGAGGTTCTTTTTAAAACAAAGAAACAAACAAACAAAACTGGTCTTATTTCTAACTTGGCCTTAATCCTCCATAAACCTCAGCATGCAAAGCAAATAAAAATGCCCCTAGTAATAGAAATTTCTGAAAAGATCACAATATGTCCACACTGCTTGCATGAACAGCAAAGAAATTGCTTTCTCCCTAGATGGTTGTACAAATTTCTTTAACCTTTCCAACTTCTTTCAAACATAATAACCCAAAAGGAGGGGTTTAGAAAGAAAAAAAGTTTAAACAGGAATTCCTCTTAAAATTTTTTGTACTGTTTGAAATTTTCATACATTTATATAATGTGTTTTGATAAAATTTAATGAAGGTTAGAAGTACTGAGTGCTTCCTATTGGAAGGAAATTATTTAATATTGCCATAGATAAATCAACACAATGCAGTCACCACATCTGAGTTAGATTAGAACCTACAGAGTTCTTGGTAACAGGAGCACCAAGTGCTAGATGGTTTAAAATAGATGTCATATGATACCAATTATAACTCAGTAAAATTTTGCAGCCCTAAGAACCAATGCCGAGAATAAGCCAAAATGGATGATGGTCCTGTTTTCTATGGCTTTAAAAACATTTTTATTACAATGTTTGCAATGTTTTTTTTTTTCAAGCTTTTGATTAAAGTGTTTCTGGCTCTCCTAACCCATTTCTATATCGTCAAAGGAAATAGAAAAGAAGCAGCTAGGATAGCAGAAGAGATCTATGGTGGACTTTCAGGTAAAGATATATTACATAATTTTATTCCCAATATCTCAAAAATTCCTCCTAGCTAATCTGTATGAATAGTGTTTCTAGAAGGCAAGTTTTCCTTATACTTTGGTCTTGAGTGGGTATTTTAAAAATTACCTCTCAAAGAAGCAAATGATGTTGGCTGCAGCAATTTGTGAAGGATTTTCAGCTTTATTTTCTTAAGAGTTAGTGGTTCTATTTGCAACTATTGTTTAAAAAGTAAGCAGAATATCGGGTTTTAAAGACTATCTTGAGAAACTTCATTTGTAATGGCCGAAAGAAGTACTTATATAGCATTATTTTTTCTTCAATATTTTTCATCAAACTGACAGGAAAGAGCATTTTAATAAAACCAAATTTCCTCAGGAAACAGAATGACCAAATAATTTTATTTAAGCTAGTAAATGTGGCTCTCTCTCTCTCTCTCTCTCTCTCTCTCTCTCTCTCTCTCTCTGTGTGTGTGTGTGTCCCTTGCAATCACTTATCACAGGAAAATTTCACTAAACCTGTTTGTATGTTGATAACACTATACAGAGCACCACAAGAAAAGGTTATTACAATATGCAATGCAAAGATGTGGACAAAACATCTTAAAGTTTCATGCTTTGTAGAGAACAGTTTACATTCCTTTCCAGAAACAATTCATCTTTATCGTAGCTGAGATGTTGCAAAAGTAACTGAAGCAAAAGTTACTGCTGTGACTGCCCCTTAATGGAAGAGGAGTATTTATTCACAACCAGAGCTCAGAATTCCCATATGTATTTTTAGTATTCACAGGGGTTCCAGGATTGCATCATGTTTTATCTAGTATCTGTTTCAATTTGCATCCAGGATTCTCTTTCAAAATAGACTTATGCTTTGCGATTCCGATATATTAGATAACCTGAAAAACACTATACAGCAGTGGTCTTACACAAAGAAATAAGACCTCCAACCAAAGACAAAGCATCAGAATGCTTCAAGTAACTGGTGAAGAAAGTGTCAGAAGGCCTGGACTATGGAAAAATATTTCTTTTGGGGATTATATTTGTCACACATTTCAGGGAGGTATGTAACTTTGGTGAAAAAAATAATGCTTCTCTTTAGCTTCAAATTATGCATGCATCTGGAAAGCTATGTTCTAATTTATCAATTTTGACAGGGAACTTCTAGAATTTTCATTAGTAATTTTCATGGTCTCATATATAGTATCCTCATGATTTAGATTAGGCAAAGTCTAACAGAGACAACATAGACAGCGTATGTAAAGTGTTTTTCTTTCTTCGTCCAATTGCTCCTGTGCATGAGTCCTATCTCTGTGGTCCCAAGTGAAGTGCTCTCCTAAGAGTTTTATAGTACTCAGAACCTATGTAAGCATGCTTTAAATTTAAATCTGGAGCCCAAATTCGAATCTCTTAAATAGAAATATACTCATTCACTCTCTAGTCCAGTTGTCTTTACTTATTTAAGCTCATGGACTATTACTTATTTTCAGATATTGTTCAAAAGAGGCAGTGATGAGGATAGTACACATAAACTCAATTTATTTCCTATATATATGTATGTGTCTACATATATGTATGTGTGTCCCCATACCCCTCGCATGTATGATAGTGCATTCAGATTTCATATGCTTATCTATAATTATGTGGCAGTAATATGCCAGAAGCAGTAGGGTTTTTAAATGATTCTAACAGTTGTTTTTCTTTTGACATTGTTAGAGACTTCCTATGTAAAACAACAACGTGATTCTGTGAACATGTTATATTTAAACCAGAAATCATCTTTGCAGTTCATTTGTCAGACAGAAGTTTGTTGAGAAAATATATGATGGCTAGTCAGTAAGTTAGTTAATTGACTTGCAGAAGTCTCGGTTTGAATGCTAACTTTCTTAATTTTGATAGCATATTCCATTCCTGTAAACTCTGGCCAGTAATGTTAAAAACAAGAGGAAGGAAGGAAGAAAGAATTTAGCCAGGGTAGAGTTTCCACTTTCTTAGATTCTAGGCACTTTGTTTTTAGGAAACATCAGCTGATACCTCAACCTTCATTAAGTGTATTAATTTATTTATCTATTTACATACTCATTTTGGCTGTAAAATCTCTTCAGAAGTTTTTTTAAGTTTTATAGCCTGCATTAATTATTTTATATGTCTTTGTGGTTTAAACCATTACATTTGCATATAACTCAGAGTTGAGTTAGCTACAGTTTAATATATATAT
>NW_008344634.1:488800-490374 GCF_000622305.1 Nannospalax galili
TATTCTTGGTCCTTAGCATTACATTTATAGCATGGAATCAGCAAATTCCACACCCCAGACCGCAGATATTTCTCAAACCACTATATTTCTCCACAGAGATGTATGATTCTTCAACCCTTTGATCATTTGTACTAATATATATTTAGTACTGTGACCTGGTCATTAACGTTGATAAAAATATACAAATAGACTGATATAATGTGCTATCCACAGTACTTGATTCTGATGCATTTCAGAATTTAGGAGATTTTGGGTGCTGAAAAGATTGCACAGTATGAAAACGTATTCACACCAAATGAAAATACAAATAAAAAGAGCTTGCTTAACTCGAATCCTGGCCATGCTTTACTGCCAAAGGTATAGACATCAAATTGGGGAGAAAGCTTGGTTTTAAGAATTGGAGAAATTTTACAATTGCAGAAAAGAGCTGTAGAATAGCAGAATCTTCTTTTTAAAATTAAAAAAAAACAATTTTAAGGTTAAGACTGAAACTTTCTAAGTGCTACTACATTCACAATGATTTGTTCTTGTTCTAATGGGACTGACTTTGACCTGACGGCCACCCCTCTGACCAAGTCCTTTCCATTCCAGTAAGATATTCTTAACATTTGCTCCATTTTTGTCCCAGCATCTACCCAGCTTTCTCTCTTACTTCGTTCTCTCCTATTCCTTCAAACCTTGACCTACGTGTCCTCTGAGTGGTCAATCTCTCAGGTGCCTGTTGACGATTTCTAAGTCAGGACAATGAGTTCCTGGCAGAGGCTGTACCTCCACACCTATCACCTGTAGCTCAGCTCCTGCCCTTAATGGGTTCAAAGGAGTCTTCTTAACACAGTTCACTGAGCAAACTTCATCTCCTGATCAGACCTGTATATTCTAATGCATATTCATTGTAGTTCATTACATGATAACATTTTAGATATCTCAGAATTTTCATTATAATATTTTTTCACAATTAGCCTTGTATTCCTGAATATATCACTAATTTTTTTAAATTCGTACCTTTATTTGGATTCAGAAATGAGATTCGTGACTTTCATACCCTTTGGTGCCACAGGAGAAGCTGCTTCCCCTGTTTTCAAAACCTGATCAAAGAAGATTACACATGCACCAAGGACTGAAAGAAGCTAGGGGGAAACTGTAATAACAAACATGAAGTTTGGCTAAATCAGATTAACCAAGAATTTTCATTAGTTTTACATACAGTTTGCATCATATGAACCTTGGATCACTAACCACCATGACAGTAAAAAGTGAATTCCAGGACACTGCTCATTTAGCTTCCTTTTCATTTTCACTTTTTTTTGCATCATTGTTTAATACCACTCTTTAAAAAATATGAATGTTGGGGCTGGAGAGCTGGCTCAGAAGTTAGGAACACTTGCTGTTCTTCCAGAGGGCCAAGGTTTGATTCTCAGCACCCACATGGCAGCGAACAGCTGTCTGTAACACCGGGTCCAGGAGAACTGACACATTCTTCTGACCTCTGCGGAGCATTGCCTGCATGTAGTGCACTCACATACATGCAGGCAAAACACTAATACACATAAAGTAAGTGTAATAAATAAAATATT
>NW_008344634.1:493084-496540 GCF_000622305.1 Nannospalax galili
GTCCAGCCTTGGAAGACAAAAGAAAAATGAGGAGGAACCCAATAGAGGGATGCTTTCAGAAGCCCTTGTCAAGAAACTCCAACGGACTCTCATATGAACATTTGAAAATTGCTGTTCTGACTTTTTTCTAGTTCCCTGTCTAGAACTTGTAATGTTAATTACTCTTGCCTTTATTCCTTCACATCTCCTATTCACGATTCAAAGACTTTCTTTTTCCTCCTCGAGATGAGAGTTGTGCACTTTGGGAGTCTTTTAGACAGGCCCACTGAAGGGGTACTCCAATTGTCTCACCCTGCATCCCTGTTCAGCATGGAAGAAGCCAGAGTGGTCTGCGTCCCTATTCCCTATTGACAATTTGGGTAACCGCTTCAGAGGACGGTGTGAGAAGAATAGGAGGTAGGAATTGGCTAGGCAGTTAGGGTAAAAAGACTCCAAAGAAAAGTAGCCAGTTTCTGGGCTAAAACACACAACGTCCTTGGCCTCTTAGCAACATACTGTGTTCCAAAGGCCAAAAATGTCAAAAATGTTTGGGAGCCAAAAGCCCCATAAAAGTAAATAAATAAATCAAGGGGGAAAAAAGCCAGGGAATATTAACATTTAGACGTGGGTCAGAATGTCATGAAATCTCTTCCCAGGAGATGAGCTCTTGCTGGAATAGTAAACAATAATCACAAAGCCTTCTTGAAATTAGACAAGATAAAAATTCTAGGAAACGAATTTCAGGAATTGGTGATTTTTTATCTTGAATACTTGGAACTTAAACAACTGTATTCCATCTGAACCAGTTTTGTTGTTGAGATAGTTTTAGCGGTTGTCTTGAAATTGTTATTCAAAGAATCTGAGAACTAGAGATATAAGTCATATTTTGAGAAAAGATTTGAAGGAAGAAGTGAAAAGGTACTTGAATATTTTCTATACACCTCATCATGAGCAAGCAAACATATTTGTAAAGTATCTTCATAATGTATTTGCAGCCAGCCTCGTAACCTAGGCGGTCTGCCAAAGAAGTAAAAATAGAGTGCCTCAAAAGAGAGTGATTGAGTCTTATTTAAGTATTCATTTACTAGGAGAGCTTGGTTACATATTTTCTGAAAGGAATGGAAAAATCTCAAAGATGCCAAATAAATTTAATCCTTAATTTCTTACAATTTGCTCCAATTTGTGAAATGAGAAAGAGAATAGTGAGAGATTGTCTAGGGAATAAGGACAGAAACAGGAGACCTTCACTGTGGCAGATTCAGAAACAATTGTGTGAAAAGCCTTCAAGTTCTGAGGCTGGAGAGAAGGTTCAGCAGTTAAGAACACTGGTTGTTCTTGCAGAAGACCCAGGTTCGAATCCTAGAACCCACATGGCAGCTAACAACTGTCCGTAACTCCAGTCCCAGGGGATCCGACAGCATCTTCTGACCTCTGTGGGCATTGTAGGACACGTTTGCACTTACCTACGTGCAGGCAATACATGCATGCACGTAAAATTTTTTAAAAATTACATTAAAAAAAGAAGAAAGAAAAAACCTTCAAGTTCCTTTGAAGCAAGTGGTGGTGAGCAATGAGATTGGAAACATTACTTCCTTGAGAGTGATATTTTTTTCCAGTTGAAAATGCGAAATATTTATTTCATACTTCTTTATTGACAGTCTCATGTAGCCCAAGCTGGCTTCAAACTATGTACCCAAGGATGGCCTTGAACTGCCCATCTTTCTGCCTCTACCTCTGGAGTGCTGGGATTTCAGGTGTGCTCCAGCTCACTTGGTTTAAGTAGTCCTAGGGATCAAACCCAGGGTCTTTTCCAATTTAGCTACATCCCCAGTGCCTGTTTCACACTCTTAGTAACGATAAACTGGTGTTAAAACATCCCAAGACAAGTAAATCAAGCAGAAGGATAGGCAGAATTTAGAAACCAATACCTCTATAAAACAGAGCTAGGTATTTTCCAAAGTCCCTAAACATGGTTTTTGGTCCTATTTCTAACACTTACTAGCCATGATATGTCTTTGTTCAGTTCAAAGTGATTGCCGTTAATTTGGGAGATTTCTTGTATATAAAGCGATGCTCTCGCCATTTCTCAAGGAGGCAGTGAGGCTTTAGATAAGAGGCACCTGAAACAGTAGCTGCCTGGTACTTCAGTTCTCCATGAGGAAATCTGTTTAGGCAGATGTCTTGATGAATTGTCTTGTGATTCTCACCCTGGGGGTGAGGCCTAAGGGAGGAGTGGCAAAGCAGCCTGGCACTGAAGCAGAGACCTAAGACAACCACCATACCCTCTTCCTTGGTGTAGTGGAAGATGGCACCACAGGCTTGCCCAGGTGACCTCAAAATCATGGGTGAGAGCTGGAGTGGGAGGACGTCCAAGGATGCTGCATTTATAAGGGACCCTAGGAGAAGTGTAGGCAACCGTCCACGGATAAGAAAGTGGCTGGCAAGTAGGCATAAAGTTCGAGGGTTCACAGACCCAGAGAGAAGCCTGCAGCAGTTAACAGTAGAACTCATGATCCTGAGACGGGGGGTTGAAAGTACCCCAAGAGATTCTACAGTGAGGACCTTCCACAGTTACCCTGACACTAGGGAAGAAAGAGCTCATCTCCTGGGAAGAGATTTCATGACATTCTACCCACGCCTAACTGTTCATATTCCCTGGCTTTTTTTCCCCCATGATTTATTTATTTACTTTTATGGGGCTTTTGGCTCCCAAATATTTTTGACATTTTTGGCCTTTGGAACACAGTATGTTGCTAAGAGGCCAAGGACATTGTGAGTTTTAGTCCAGAAACTGGCTACTTTTCTTTGGAGTCTTTTTACCCTAACTGCCTAGCCAATTCCTACCTCCTATTCTTCTCACACCGTCCTCTGAAGCGGTTACCCAAATTGTCAATAGGGAATAGGGACGCAGACCACTCTGGCTTCTTCCATGCTGAACAGGGATGCAGGGTGAGGCAATTGGAGTACCCCTTCAGTGGGCCTGTCTAAAAGACTCCCAAATTGCACAACTCTCATCTCGAGGGGGAAAAAGAAAGTTTTTGAATCGTGAATAGGAGATGTGAAGGAGAAGTAAAGCAAGAATAATTAGCATTACAAGTTCTAGACAGGGAACTAGAAAAAAGTCAGAACAGGGCAATTTTCAAATGTTCACATGAGGGTCCACTGGAATTTCTTAACAAGGGCTTCCAAAATCATCCCTCTATCGGGTTCCTCCTCATTTTTCTTTTGTCTTCCAAGGCTGGACTCTAGAGTGATGGATTCAGGATTTGCTTTCAGGTATTTTGATAGCTGTTGGAGTGGTTAGAGTCAGTGTCAGTTCCCTCTCAAAGGCTTCTAGATAGGATCAGAAAACAAAATTATCCATCATTTTAGAACAATAGCTGGTTGTCTCCCTTAGCTATGGGTGGGCACTACAGTATTGGAGACCAAGATTTGAAGTCTGACGTCTGAGCAGCACTATCTGGTTAGGAACAAATC